>NW_028230449.1:13747172-13927957 GCF_043228905.1 Azolla caroliniana | reverse complement strand
GTTTGTCTGGATACTTTTGATGGAAATCAACAAGAAGATCCTGAGCATTGGCGACATGCTCGACGGGTTTCCGAGTACATTCGCTCAAACTATAGCCAAGCCAATCGACCAAATAATAAAGTTTGTTACGAACAAACTTGGAGTCGAAGATGGCAGCAACTTCATACTCCGGGCCGATGTCCAACTCAAGCAGGGGCGGCGGTGGTGTAACACAATCGGGAATAGTGTTGGCCTGTCGGATGTATCTGATGGTGCAGAGGAAGATCAAGGCGGATCGTGACATCATTAATCTTGCCCGTAATACGGAAAGGACAAAGTCATCGATAATCCAATTCGTCGAGTTGTCTTGATGTGACGACGTTAGAGCCATACTCAATCTCCAATGGCAAAAGAGGAGGGAAGCCGATGACGATCTACATAAGTCTTCTGAGTGTGTTTTGAGCATGACGAATATGAGTAGATAGATCCGTCTGAATCTTGCATAGCCTCTCTAGATGATCCTCGGCACGAGGATTGGTAGGTAGCTCTGAAGTGTCAATCACATACCAGCGAGGATGAGAACCGGTAGAAGCATAAAATGGCGAGATCTGAGTCAAGGAGTGAATAGCGTTGTTATACGCAAACTTTGCAAAGTGGAGAATATCAGCCCAATCGTCTTGTTGATAACTTAGAAAACACCAAAGATATTGTTCCAGCGTTTGATTTGTTCGTTCTGCTTGCCCATCGGTTTGGGGATGGTAGCCAGAGGAGAGGTTGCAAGAGACCTTGAGCATCTTGAACAGATGCTTCCAAAATTTGGAGAAGAATTGAAGTCCTCGGTCACTAATGATATTGTCTGGGAGGCCATGATGCTAAAATACCTCACGCATGACAAGGGTTGCGATTTCCTCACTAGTGATGGCCTTAGTACAAAATGTGCCATCTTAGTATATCGATCGACCACGGTTAAGATAGCATCGAAACCCTTCGAGACTGGAAGATCTGTGGTAAAATCAAGACAAATGGATTGCCACGGGTTACTTGGAATTGGTAAGGATTCCAACAAGACATATGAATGATGTCGTGACATCTTTGCTCGGCAACAAGCATCACAAGTTTGAACATAGTCGTCGACAAAACATCGCATATGGGGCCACCAAAAGGATCGTCAAACTAGATCCAACGTCTTACTACAACCGAAATGTCTAGTTGTATGGGTGTCGTGACAATTTTGGACGATTTGAAGGCGACAGGAGCAATCAAGAACATACATGAGCTTTTTAAAGAATAATAAACCATCATGATATTCGAATTGTCGATAGTCCATACCTGGTTGTTGAGAATTGAAATAGGATGCCCGAGAGGCATCAATTTGTGCTAGAATGGCTTGAGCAAAACTATCCGTCTTCAAGTTGACCCGTATGGCATCGATCATCCGGGAATCGAGTGGAGTGTGAAAAATCCACGTTGTGTGCAAACGTGTTGGTCCCAAGATTACCTGTTTTTTATTATCAAATGTTGGATCACCCGGACGAGGTGCAAGATATGAACGCCGCGATAGTGCATCTGTTTTCCTTACTGCTTCCCCAGCTAATATGTGATTTTGAAGTCAAAACGCGTGTGGAATTAGGCCCACCGAGCTTGTCGTCGATTTAGTACACGAGCATTCTGGAAGTAAGCAAGATTTTTGTGATCACTAAAGACGATGACCTGATGAGGAGAGCCCTCTAAGAAGTGCCGCAATTACACAAATGAATCCACGATGACTAATAACTCCTTGTCATGTATCTCGCAGTTAATTTCCGCGGCATCAAATTTGCGTGAGTGGAAAGCCAAAGGATGTAACTTTTCTTTATCTCCTTGTTGTGAAAGGATGCTACCGAGGGCGAAATCTGATGTGTTGGCGTCCATGATGAATGGTTTGTTTGTATCCACATGAGCTAGAATAGGAGCTGATGTAAAGGCTTTATTAAGATGCATAAAAGCCATGTCCGCTGCATTGGACCAAGAAATGATTGCCCCTTCATGGTAAGTTGTGTGAGAGGTAAAATAATCTTCAAGTAATCTTGTATATACTTGCAGTAGAAGTTAGCAAAGCCTAGGAAACATTGCACATCTTGTAACGAACGTGGAGTTTGCCACTCTAGCATAGTTTGAACTTTAGCTGGATCCATGGAGATGCCTTTTGAGGAGATGACGTAGCCTAGAAATTCCACTAGCTTGCAATCAAAGCTACATTTTTCTAGTTTGGCATAAAGACCATGCTCTCGGAGTCGTTTTAGTACTAATAGTACATGAGAATCATGCTCTTCCTAGGTCTTCGAATAAATCAATAGATCATCTAGATAGATGATCAAACAGATATCCAAGAGATATCTGAATATATCATTTGCCATGTGTTGGAAGACTGCGGGCGCATTGATTAGACCGAACGGCATAACGGTATACTCGAAGTGCCCATATCGGGTGCAAAAAGTGGTCTTCCATTTGTCTCTCAGTCGGATCCGTACGAGGTTATATGCTCCTCGTAAGTCGATTTTTGTAAAAAACTTGGCACCATTTACACGTTCTAATAGACTTGATATAAGGGGAAGTGCATACCTATTCCGAATGGTGACCTTATTCAATCCGTGGTAATCAACGACGAGACGAAGGGATCCATCTTTCTTTTTGACAAAGAAAATGGGTGCACCGGCCGTAGATTTCGAATGACGAATAAACCTGCTTGCCAAATTCTCTTCTATGTAGGCTCGAAGGACTTCCAACCCGGTTGGTGACAAGTTGTAAATCGGTCCCCACAATGGCTCTATTCCTGGTTGTAAATCGATGGGACAATCATAGGGACGATGATGGGGAAGAGTACCAGCTCTGACCTTGTCAAATACATCGACATAAGGATGATATTTCGCAGGAAGTTGAACTAAGGATTCCTTTTTAATAGTGCTGGAAGGATGTATTGATATTGCAAATAGAAACATTGACTCCTTGCGTCCTTCTTCGCATAATTGATGGAGCGAAATGGTCAAAACTCGATGAGTAGATTCTCGAGGTTGTCAATACCAGACTTCTCTTGTTCTCCAATCTATGTCTGGATTATATACCTCAAACCAAGGTAATCCCAAGACAATGGGATGCTCTGGACTACTAATTATATTAAATGATACCACACACACAAAGCTATCTAGGACAACCTGAATGGGTTCTAACTCTTCTATGATATTCCCAGAAGCAATGGGATGACCATCAATGACTACTACAGATGTGGGGCAAGGAAGTTTTCTTAAGGATATCTAAGAAGCTTGGGCAAATTTCCTATCCATGAAATAGGAATTGGCTCCGGAATCTAAAAGTGCTAAGACATGTATTGGAGGGGTACTTTTAGTACTAATCATGACTTGGGCTAAGAACACATTGCTAACTTGCTTAGAGGGAATGGAACCACTAATGGGCTGCACAGATCTAGGGTTGTCCAACCAAACGGCTCCTATTTTGGTTGGACTTAGTCGTTTAACTCTTCCTCTAATTGACTAAGGATTTCAAATTTGTTTGAGATACTTGGGCTATCAGTACTATTAATACTATTAGACACTCCTAAAGGAATTGACTCGGGTTTAGTACAGGCTACGATTTGATTTACCTATCTTCTTGGCCTATGGGGACAGTTGATGGCGATATGCCCTGGTCCACCGCAATAAAGACATAATCGATTTGCACGTCGTCGTTGCTTTTCTTCTTCCAATAACGGGCCACGTCGATGCATGGTGTCGATCTCCATCGGCGTCAGAGTATTTGCCTGAGATACATCTCGTGCAATCGGTTCAGCTGTGACTGAGGCATATGTGGGCTCTGGCCTAGTCTGTGACATTTGAAATTGACGTTCCGAACGTCGTTCGTAAAGGCGGTTGTCACATAGGACCGCTCGACTTATTGCCTCTGTAAGAGATTTTGGTTCTTCGGGAAAGGTTAAATGTAAATCTTTGACGTCATTTCGCAGGCCGTAGCGGAACTGCTCCATTAGTGCTTGATCATCCCAGGGGATATTTGAGGCGAGTAGACGGAAATCCACCACGTAGGCAGAGACTAGATGATCGCCTTGACGCAATCGTTGGATTTTGTTGATCACCATCCTGATGTTGTCGGTATCTCCAAAGTAGGCTTTAAACTCGCTAATAAAGTCGTCAAAGTTATTAAGCAAGGGAGATTGTTTTTCCAAAAGCGGAGCGAACCATGCCAAGGTTGAGCCGCTGAGCAACATGCCTATTAGGCCTTCTCGGGATGCATCAGTGGGGTATCGAGAAGGATGCATTTGCATGACTAAGCATGCCTGATTAAGGAATCCTCTGAATTGTGAGCACGTTCCATCGAATTTCACAAGAAGACCAATCTTGGGTTCTTTATGAAGTCCTTGGGGACTTGATCCTTGTTATTGAACGCTACGATGGTTGCTTCAAGTTGTTGTACACGTAACGCTATCTCCCCATGTTGTTGCTGCGTTTGTTGTTTTTCTAAAGCAATTTGTTGAAGATCCCCTAACAATCGTTGGTTTTCTTGTTCCAATGAACGAATTTTTCTTTTAGACATTGTAGCTCAAAAAAAACGGATTGATATTCCTGGGCGCTAACAGTAGCCACAGTATTGGAAAAAGGGGTAAGAGGATGAGGGAAACCGAAAAGAAGACCAGAGGGAAAATTGGTTCAAACTGTCAGGAATAGTACTAAAACAGCCAGAGAATTAGTACTAGAGAAGGGAAGTACTTTAGTACTAAGAGGACAGACTACGTAAGAGTCACGAGAGAGAGATAGTGAAGGCGAGAGAGAGAGAGAGAGGATGATGATAACAGATGATATATTATGTAAAGAGTAAGTACAAAATAGCTATGAGGCTTATGACTAGCGTTGAACCAATTTGGTTCGAAATAATGCCTTGTGCCTCCTTTTATAGTGTTCTCAAGAATAGTCCTGAAGCTTCTAGAATGTTCCAGAGAAATCTAGAATATACAATAATTTTCTATAATAAAACTTAATGAAAATAATATCCTACGTATTACAATAGATAATGTAATGGTCAAGAGCTCGACCCATATAAAATAAGGTTATGGGTTCAAGTCTTGCCATATCATGACACGCCCCCACTAGAATCGACAGAGCCTATCGGCCCCCTCGAGCCGGAACACCTCCCAAAGTTTCCGTGGAGGCGGACCGTTGAGAGCCGAACATCCTGGACATCTTCGACAACGTAGGGGCCTCGAGCCGGAACACCTCCCAAAGTTTCCCCGGAGGCGAACTGTTGAGAGCCAAACATCTTGGACATCTTCGACGACGTATAAAGGTCTTGTGCGGGTTCGACCTTGCAAACACTGTCCCACAGGCATGCCATGTGTTGGCCACCTTGGACGGCCAAGTGGGAAAGGTCGAGAAGGATAAAAGACAAAAGGACAGTTACGGCAAGCAAAGAAGACAGGTGGGTCGTAGCATAATGAAGAGGGAGTAGCAGTCGTAGCGTAGGGACAACCGAAGCGTAATTAATATTTTAAGAAAAGGTAACGCGTAAAGCGTAACCACCCATGACCCTGTAGATAAAAGGCATGGAAAACTTGTAATAGTAAGCGATAATTTTGTATTCAACATCTACAATATAGTTTTTGATTGCCTAACTCTCTGTGTCATGTAACTATTAGTATATGTTTGTGCCCAGCTGATTTTCTCTGTATTGAGCCATATACACCGTGTGCTAGGGCATAAGAGGTCGGTTATAGCCGTCTTCCTAATCTCCACAGTCTGCACAATTAAGTCAACACTTACGAGTCCAGTGTATAGTCCCCCATATCACGGTTACGATGTACTCTCCCATTCCTGAACCACAGTTTCCTTGAAGCCAAACCCCAAAGGACTAGGGACTCGGGAACACACACGTTTTAGAAATTTCCAGCATGCTCTATCATATTCTTTCTCAAAATCGAAGAGCACTACAGGTACCTTGTTGTTGGTATGCTTGGCAAGGGCTACTACTTCCCATAATGAGAAAAGGCTATCTAGGATACTCTGATTTCTAACAAACCCTATCTGGGACGGATGAATGAGTTGAGGGAGACGTGATGCTAAGCTGAGTTCCACGATTTTTGCGAACAATATTGAGAAGAGTTATGGGGCACCACTTACTAATGTCATTGGTACTCACACTAGTTTAGGAATGAGATGTATCATCCCCTATGCAAATTCCTCTGGCATGTTTCCAGAGGTGATGATCTCCTCATATGCCTGGAGGAGGTCTTCTTTAATAATGTCCCAAAGGCTCGTGAAGAAGTGAGGGGTGAGGCCACATCATGACATTAAAGCCTATTGCCTCACAACAATGTCAATTTACCTCCCTCAACCTTCTAGTGGCACTACCATTATTAAGAAGGCTGAAGGTAAAATGAGTAGAGACTATCATTTATAATCTAGAGAGAGAATATTGTGTCCACATAAACACAAAATGGATTCAGGGCTAATAGATTTCATACAAGAAGCATAAAAGTCACTTGTCAAACTCAGGCTTAGATATTGCATTTTGATCAAGTTATTGTTTGGAAGCTATTACTCCTTTCTCTTAAGACCTCTAATATGGTCATTTGTTGGGGAAATTGGTCCCTCCGGATGGGAAGAAGAAGACAAGTCGGGGACCAATCGATAGCCAACTCTGCCAAGGCCGAAAAATCAACTAATCGACTAATCAAATAATAATAGATTCGATTAATAGCCGAATCGGTCAGAGCCGACTTGAGGCTAGAATTGTAAATAGGCATATATTGTATATGAGTATAAATATAGTTAGGACAAAGTTATGAAAAATCACTATTGTGAATAGTTAGTGCATGGAGTTGCCTCTATGACTAAGGTAGAGAGAGAGACACACACAGACAGACAGAGAGAGAGAGAGATTTGTAACTCTCTATAACCCTCTGTAGACGAAGAAGAGCTTGAGGTTGTTGTCTCAGAGCCTCTTGTTGTATTCCTCTCAATACATGGTGATTATGTTCGGAGACTGTGAGCTCCCGTAGTTTTTTTACCTTTCCGGGTTTTCCACGTTAACATTCTTTGTCTTTGTACTTGTGTTTTTCTATCATTTCTATCTTTGCACTCATATATGCATTGGTGAAATCCGATTGTGGCTGGTAGGATCCTAACATCATTAAGGGGGATTGTTATGATTGAAGTAATTTTTAGTGCAAATTAATCATCTCATGAATAATGAGAGAGTTGACTTAGGACTAACTTGATATTTCGAATTTTGGAGGAGTCCAACAACATCTTGTACCCATTTCCCTAAAAGTGGGTAAAATTTGGTTTTATCTTGAATAACAACCTCAATCAAAGAAAAACTCTACTTGAGTAGAGAATTTAAAGAGGTTAAGTGTTTTTGTCATTGGCTTGTTTCACATTATGGGAATAGAAGACCCATTCCTAGGTCGTACATGTTCTTTGTCTTCCATTAGGTTGCTTTTCACATGTCTATGCCAATGAAGTGGGGGCGGTGAAATTTATGTTAGATAATGGGACTAAATCAAGAATGTGATGGTAGCTCTACAAAAGCTAACCATTCATGACATATTTGTAGCTAAGGAATATCTCGGATAGAAAATTTAGGGAATAATGGAAAGTAAAGTTTCCATGGGTTACATGTATAGTTACTAACAATGAGAATTAATTAAATGTGAGTATTCTAAGAAATGCCAAGTTCTTGAGGTGACAGATAATGGCCAAGAATGTGTTATCATTCAACTTGATTCAATTAATAACATTTGTCATTGCAAATGCTCATAAGTTCTCTCAAGCAGAATGGGCAAGTGAGATAGACAAACAAGCAAAGTGCATCCTACAACATGATTTAGAAATGGTCAATGCAAACAAATAGTGTGCTATCAAATAATTAAGATTGATGTATCATATAATAAGTGAAAATAACTCATTGGCATCATTTGAATGCTTTTGTGGCCAATTTATTTTTCATAATTCTTATTGTATGCTAAAGTTTAAAGAATATGCATTATAAACTAGTCACTAGGCAACATCTGATTTCATGTTACCAATGTCTAGCTATTTCTTAGAACGTCAAAATGCATGCATGACCGAGTAACCATTCCACACAAGTATAATTCACAAGCATATAGATAGCACATTTTAAATGCATCTTTTCATCCATGGATATATCGAGATGAAATGGACTTGGTCCCAAGGGATATATTTATTAGTTGCAACTGGAAAAGGAATGACTATATTTGATGTATCCAAAATATTTTTAATAAAAATCACTTATATGAAAGAAATAATGTTGTCACGGAAACAAATGGGGCATGGTCGGCAATAATGTGGTGTATGGTACAAATGTGATAATGGAATCCAAATATCATCGTGAACCTTTAGTTGCATAGATTCATGCAGAACTTTCCTAGCGCTAATAATTTGTGAAACGTGTTGGCTAGTAAAGTTTGTTTTTGAGTTGAAAATTTGCAAAATAGTATGATGAATTTATGAAGCTTCCAAAAGTCATGAATCTAGATGATAATCAGCCTCTCAACATTATTGGTATTGCATGGTTATCCTCTGATGAGGTTATGATGTATACGGTTTCATTTCATTAATGTCATCAATTCTTGATATGTCTAAAAGAGAAAACCTTATTCATTGGTACAATCACTCCAGACTTTTGTATTTACATGCAAGAAATTGTATTATCTAGGTTGAATACTTTGAATATGAAGTTCCATGAGCACAAATTATAGTTTATTTCTACTCGGGGTACCATTGATGAAATTGACTCGTACATTTTTAAGACCATGTAAGTTTGGTGATTGAAAAAGTGCCTTTCAAAATTCTTGGAAGCTTCTAAAGGAGGCTGCTTAGAAATTGAGTATAAGAATGATCAAATTCACATATATGAGTTGTTTTGTTTATTGTATCTCCCAAAATTAAAGACAATACTTTTGGAAGTATTGCACATGAATAAAAGATAATGTATTGATCATTGATTAGAGAAATGCATTAAACTCAAGATGGATTATGTCAACCACTATTGACAATTTAAATGTTCGCTTTTATGATGTTAGAGACATAATTTTGCTTCTTGATGTGAGAAAATAAAAATATAGCTTGTAAATTTGTTATCTAAGAAATGCATTAAACTCACGATGGATTATGTCTACCACCATTAACAATTTAAATGATCTCCTTTATGATGTTAAAGAAATCATTTTTCTTCTTGATGTGAGAAAATAAAAATGTAGCTTGTAAATTCTCATTCCTGAACTTATAGGAATGGTGTGTGCTTAAAAAATACTTCCATGGATGAAAATGCATGTAAAATGGAATTGCTCCCCTTTATGGATGTGCTTGAATCATATTGTGAGGATTTTACAATAAACGAGGGGTAGAGTATATTTAGGACAAGAATATATTGGCCACAAACTTCTCCCAACCTGATAAGGCTTTGGCAAATGAATTTCTTTTTTTTCTGAGAAAAAACTACGTCACATTAGTTAGGTGAATCGCATATACAAATCAAGCTATATACACTCTAAATATGTATAGATACTCTACTATTTACAAGTCACTTTCATATATATTTGGCTATCATTGTTTACACCTTAGATAAAAAAAGGTGGGGCAATCGTTGTCCACATAACAACAAACGTTTGTCTGACAAAACTTGTTATTTTTCAACAAGCATCATGATACATCTAGCTAGCTTCTAAACGCAACATGATAAGGCTTTGGCAAATGATATTATGTTTCTTTCAAAACAGTTGATGGTGTGAGTTTTCGAGACAAAATGCCATTCTTGGCATATTAAAAAAAACTCCAAGGACATTGCCTAACTAACTTTGAGAAGGTTTGAAGATGAAAAAGTTGATTGGGTAGTGTTTTGGATACATGGATGAGTATGAAGAAGCATTGAATCAACGACATCTAAAATTTATTGTCATCAGGTCATGCCCATTGATTAAATTTTTGTATAACTTTATATCTATTTGTTATCTTTTCTAAATGTGTCTGTAATTTAAGAAAGTAAAAATGTATTTCATTTTAAGATGAAAATCATCATAAATCAAAATGAAGGGCAAGTGTGACAGTCAATATATAAACCTTGCTCTACATTGTCAGTTCTCAAAATGGTCATTCTTGAGCTGAATATAATAATCAAAGTGAAAGGAATGTTTTTGTTTGTTTGTGAGTAACTCATTTTGTGAGATTCCCCTCTACTTTAAAAAGGAGGTTATAGCCAACCACATCGAAGTGCATACAATTTACATGGTGGCAAAATCATAGGGAGAGATTATGGTTAACAATATAGTTCCACAGTTTTCTCATCAAATTTAGAGTGAGGAAATATGTAGGTATTGTGAGTGAACTGTGTACAACCATATTTTCATGATTTTAATCATGTATCTTAAAAGACAATGTCTTCGAAATAAGGTCCAATTCTATGCATTGATATACACATAAAATTAACAAACAATAACTTGTTCTTTTGGAAGTTAGAAATATGGCATAATAACATGCCAATTGAATGCCGGTATTTTTTTTTTATCCCAAAAAGAAGTTACTTTCCCATTAGTTAGGAGAGATTATTACAAAAAGACTAGACAAGGTGGCTTATACATAAATCTCTATATTTGTCTTGTTATCAACAAATGATTTTAATATAAAATTGATATAACTTTACTACAAATATTAGAAATAAATTATGAAAGACCAATCGTCACGGTTTTTACATTGCAAGGCACATGTCACAAAATAATAGTTAATATATTAATGGTTATGGGTGTTGGCCAAGTGGTTAGTTCATAGCCATGATTGAGTACTTCATTCTGAAGCCTCAATTGTCAAATGGTTGTTAGACCTTTATTTCTAGTGACAATGGTTGTCTTTTGGACCTTGCAAACATGGTCTCTCTCGTGACAACTTGCTATCTTTGGAGGGCTGGGAAACAAGTGGGAGGGCTGGGAAACAAGCCATATACAAACAATTAAAAGATTGATATTCCCATAAATAAATGTGAGAGTGAATAATCAACTATTGATATCTCAAGTGAGACCCTAGATATATGTCATTTAGAAAAGAGTCAAAAGTTTGGTTGTGATTCATGAGGCTTGGAAATAAACCATATAGAAAACGCTTAAAAGGTTGTCATTCGTATAAATGTGGGAGATCGCCTATAATATCTCTTAGATATATGTCATTAAGGAAAAAGTCAAAAGTTTGATCATGATGATTTGAGTACACATTTATCTCTAAGGAGGGAAATAAACTATATAGAAAACACTTAAAAGATTGTCATTCATATAAATGTGCTAGATTGCCTATAATATCTCTTAGATATTTGTCAAATGTTTGATCATGATGATTTGAGTAGACACATTTATCTCTAAGGAGTCAGGAGTCAGGAGTCAGGACCAAGGTTTTTGAGAGAAATAGAGGTAAAAGATTGATGTTAAATTTCCATAACAAATTTCGAAGTAAAACACTTGCTATTGTATTGACAAAATAACACGTTATTGATGATGTCTTTTAATACATTAGAAATATCTTACTACGTGACAAATAACACTTAAAAAAACAATCCAATTCTAAATATTGATATACATAGAAAATTAAGTTTTGTCTTCTAAGATAAATATAGGTAAAAGATTGACGTCGAATTTTCCTAACAAATTTTGAAGTAAAACGTATGCTATTGTATTGCCAAAAAAACATGTTATTCATATATTTGAACACACTAGAAATATGTCACTATGAGGAAAATAGAACTTTGATAAAGAAAATCAAATTCTAAAGATCAATATACATAGAATTTTGCGATAGATGACTGACTAGCGTATCATTGTTCACGTCTCGTGTTGCCATGTGTTGTCTTTTGAGAGGATACAAAGATGAGACTCGTGTGGGCATAAAGAAAAATTTGGTTGTGAATCTAGTGATCATGATTAAAATGTGAGTGTTAACCAATCGAATGAAATATAAATAGAAAATTCAGACAGGTGACTAGCTTATCGTTGTTCACATCTCTTGTTAGGCTATTGCCATGTGTTGTCTTTTGAGACATTACGAAGATGAGACTCATGTGCGCTTAAAAAATAGTTCTGGGTGTCAATCTCATGATCATGATTAATATGTGAGCTTTCACTAGTCAAATGAAGCTTAGCTTGAATGTGAAGTGATAAAATGCGACAAAAGATCTTATCAAGGAGAAACCATGACAGAGAATGAACCAAGGAGCGATACGCATGGGACACCTATATGATAATGTCGGCTTTTCCATTCTCCAAGAGAGAGACAAAGAGAAAGAGAAAGAAAGATATATTAAGTTCGTCTTCTAAGGCCAAAATTGGCCCATGAGACAAATGGTTTACAGCAAAAAATGGGATATTTACCCAATCATCGAAAATAAAAAGAAAAAGAGAGAGTGTGAAGATTGCAAGGGTTGTATTATGAGCATGTTTTAATAACGAACATTGATTTACAAAAGAAGAAGAAGAAGAAGAAGAAGAAGAAGAGAGAGAGAGAGAGAGAGAGAGAGAGAGAGAGAGAGAGAGAGAGAGAGAGTAGCGAGTTAATGCGGTCCACATAAAAAAAGAAAAAAACAAAAAAAAAAGGTAAAGATATAAGAGGAAGCGTTTTTAATGCTTTACTCCATCGATTTTTTTTGAACGAGAGAGGTTTTAGAAGTAGTCAAGGCACGTGGAAGAGGGACACAATGTGAAATGCATGTGCGAATTGGTGAATGGACGAGATGAAGACCACGAGGATATCGAGGCGAACGCAACACAACAAATAAAGAAAAGACGAAGACGAAGACGAAGAAGAAGAAGAAGAAGAAGAAGAAGAATAAGAAGAAGAAGGAAGAAGTAAAAGAAGAGGCAATAATTCGAGAGCGCGCAATGAGTACATAATGTATCCGCGGATAAAAAAAAAAAGAGCCCCAAAGAAGGAAAGGGGACAAAAATGTAAAGAAAGACAGAAAGGCAAATCAGGCCCAAAAAGCGCACGTGCTCTTTTGAAATGCCGTACGGAGTAAAAAAAAATGATTTCCTGTCGGCTGACGTGGGAGGATATTCTCTTTTAGACTTTTGTTTGTGTACGATGGAGTTTGACCGCATGCTTAATTGGTCAAAAGGCTATGGTCAAGAAAAGCTCCCCCTTCCTGGCCTTCTTAAGACTTATTTGTTTGAGAATTTTAGGGTTAGGGCTTTCTTAGGTTTTGAAGAATTTAAGGGGTTACAGGATACATATGGTTTCCTGCTCATTCTTTTGAGTTTGATGAATTAGGGTTAGGGATACATCAGGTTTCCTGCCGCATTCTTTTGCTTCTCAAGAATTAGGGTTACGAATAAGGTTTTACTGCTGACTTTTTTGCTTCTCTCTAGTATTAGGGTTAGGTTTTCATCTCTCTCTCTCTCTCTCTCTCTCTCTCTGTGACTTGATTAACTGTGGCTAATGGTACTCTCTCCCACCTCACCTCTTGATGATCTGCTCCCAAGCTCTCAGAGATTGAGAGGTTTAGACATCATCAAATCCCTAAATCACCACAAGCTCTGCGACTCTGTTCTGCAGAAGATGGGTGAAGTGGTGAGAGAAGAAGCCCTGTTAGGCAGCAGCGAAGAAGCCCTGCTTGTTTGTGGCCAATTGTCCATGGGCCCCAGTTTTGAAGCTCAGATTAAAATGGAAGAAGAATCTGAGGATGATGAAGAAGAAGAATCATCGTGGTCTTCTTGGGAAGGTTCTTTCCCACAAGGATTAGGTCAACAAATACTCAGAAGCAAGCTCTTTGGGGAGGGGTTTGAGCAGGAAAGGAAGGCATTCACAGGTTCCATCGCCATCAGACAAGGGCAGAGGAGCAGAGCCGATGCAAGGAGGGTTTCCATTACTCCTCTCGCTCTGAGGAAGGATTACAGGAGGGATTATGAGCTTGAGAAGCCATCGCCATCATCATCATCATCATCATCATCATGTGCATCATCATCATGTCAGACTACCCCTACTTCTCTCAGGTCTTGCCTCAGTGGCTCAAGCCAGGGCAGCAGCAGCAGCAATGGCTTACCTTTGAATGAGAATGACTCAGATGACATGGTTCTGTACGCCATTCTGAAGGAGGCGGCCAAGGCCGGCTGGGCCCCGCCAAGAATGGGGGAGGTGGCCGATGCACGGCCACCCGCCACCATTAGTGGCATTGTCTCGTGTAGTAGGCTCGGGAAAATCCCGAGCACCCACGATAGGGCATCGACATGGCCCGTGCCAGCCGGAGGCACACGCCCGCCAGCCCCACCCGTATCGGCATCTCGGCCACATGGCCCCCGGCCGAGATGCCACTACCGCGGGGTGCGCCGGCGGCCTTGGGGCAAGTTCGCGGCCGAGATCCGGGACTCCGCCCGCCATGGCTCCCGCCTGTGGCTCGGCACGTTCGACACCGCGGAAGCCGCTGCGCTCGCCTACGACCGCGCTGCCCTCCAGATGCGTGGCGCCAAGGCCTTACTCAACTTCCCTGTCGACATCGTCCGCCACTCGCTCATGACCGACGAGTCCTACCCCACCATGAAGAAGAAGAAGAAGAAGTCCGATGCGTACCTCCCGACACCCAGCCAAGATATAGCTCCTCAGGTTCAAGCGCAAACAACGTGTTGCTCATCGGGCATGTCACCGTCGATCGAAGTTTCCCAGACAATGTCGTCTTCCACATCATCTTCTTCCTCACCTTCAGACTTAACCAGCTTAACCTCACCTTCGCAATTAACTAGCTTAACCGATGTTCTCATCGAAGAGGAGCTGCTTTATGAGATCAATGATGTGTTCTCTTCGATAGACCTTCTCCCTTGCTAAACATGATTACTAGGAGCCCGTAGGGGACGTGTTCTCAAACCAAAACCAAGAAGTATTGTTGGAAAATGAATTTTTACAAACCCATACTTTGTAGGAGAAAAGGGTAGGGTGCATGACCTCAAACTAAAACGTTATGGTTGCATTCCCAAACCCGTTCACTCCTCTACATGGCCTAAGATTGCAAAAAACACAAGGTTTACTACAATGCCGACATGTTTGCCAATTTCGATTTTCAAAGTTTTATAGTACAATAAACACATTAAGAAACGATAGGTTATGCATCACATTGATGAGGAACATCTAAGGGAAGACAAATTCGAACTAATGATCATACCATTCCTTTCTTCTAGTGGAAGTTTCACTAAGTTAGTTATTGTTGACCCTAATAATATTGGCAAATTTCCTTTACATACAAACACATACCTCCATCATACCTTAGGGGTAGAGATTTAATGATTATACTTCATAATTACATACAAATACCTCATATGATCCATTATCAATGGGTCAATGAGGCTTTTCATTTCCTTTTTGACCTCTCGTTTGAATAATATTGTTCTTGCAAACAACTTGTTGCTTTATTGATTTTAAAAAAACATTTGATATAGTACCACAAAGTGAGCTTTGGAATAGAATGTTGGAAATTGGCATGCCATTAGAGGATCGAGTTGCTATTGCATGATTATATGAGCAAGTTAGATGCTAGCTAAAAATTAATAAAGGTTTCTTAGAACACTTTTTAAGTAACATGGGGACTAAGCAAGGATGTCCATTATCACCTACTGTCTTTGGTTTATGCGTTGATAAATTGGAAGAAGTGGTTAATAACGTTCCATGAGAAGAAGGATTAGATGCCCCAAAACTTATGCAACAAGTTATCTTATTATATTTGGATGACATGGTTACCTTTTCATATGATGTTGATGGTATGCATTAGAAGCTTTTTTCCAAGTAGTGGACTAACTATAATAATTTGGATAAAACAAAAATGATGGTAGTGCGTGATGAGATAAAGAAAATGTTATGCATCGGAAGATGAGGATCTGTAGGTTAGTGTTAGACAAATAACAATACAGATGACTAGAAGAATGAATATGCACTATTAACAAGATTCAAAGATAAAGAAGAACAGACCATAAGCTTAATTGTATTAACCTCGATTTTACAAATTATGAAAATGATACCCCATTGAACAAATTTTACAATGCGTAATTTATATCTATTTAGATAGAATGTGTCTCTTAGTATTAAATGCAATCCACTTTGTTATTGATTTGTTATTGAAAATGGTACCCCATTGAACAAATTTTTCAATGCGTAATTTATGTCTATTTATATAGAATTTGTCTCTTAGTATTAAATGCAATCCATTTCTCTCTTTTATTTTTCAATATTTTTTATTTTTTATTTTTCTCATATAAAATAAATAAATAAATGGTTTTTCAACTGAAATCCGATGCATTGCATCGTATTTTAGTTTATACAGCTAGACATTGATGTAGTGCATCAGATTTTAGCTGACAATCCTTTTTCTTTTCAATTGTTTTTGATTTTTTCGATAAATAAATAAAAATACTTAAAATAATGCATTTCCAACTTAAATCTAATGCACTGCATCGGATTTCAATTGAAAATCCAAATTTCTTTTAGTTTTTTCATAAAAAAATGAAATAATAAAAAAATATATTGCATTTTCAACAGAAATATGATGCACTGCATCGGATTTTAGTTGACAATCCATGATAAATGAAAAAAATAAAAGAAAAGTCTTGGATTTTCATTGGAAATCCGATGGAGTGCATCAGATTTCTATTTAAAATACATCATTTTAAAGGGCCAAAATCACCAACATTATATAAGAAAATAAAAAAAATCATGGATTTCCAACAGGAATCTCTAGTTGGAAATCCAAGTTTTTTATTATTTGAAACATTTTTTATGGGAAAAGTAAAAAAAATAAGAAAATTTGAAAAAAAATAAGCAAAAGTGGATTTCAACTAAAATAGGATGTACTGTAGTGAATTTCTATTGAAAATCCATTTTCTCATTACTTATTTATTTATTTATGGGAAAAATAACAAATAAAAATACAAAAACATTTCAAACAAATTGTAATTTTTTTTTAAAAACTAAGAAAATTTGGAAACAAATAAAAAAAACTAGCTTTTGAATTGAAAACCAATGCATTGCATTGGATTTCTATTGAAAACATCCATTTTTTCAATTATTATTTTTTTATTTATGGGAAAAATAAAAACATTAATACAAAATAAAAAACAATTTCAAAAAATAAGAAAATTCGGGAAAAAAATAAGAAAAAGTGGACTTTCTTCAAAAATCCAATACAGTGCATCAGATTTCTATTGAAAATCTATTTTTTCAATTTTGTTTTTATTTATGGGAAAAATAAAAAAATTCAAACAAAATTAAAAAAGAATTCAGAAAATAAGAAAATTCAGAAACAAATAAGAAAAAGTGGACTTTCAACTGAAATCTGATGCATTGCATCGTATTTCTATTGAAAATCCATTTGTCAGTCTTTATTTATTTATTTATGGGAAAAATACAAAAATACAAAAAATAAGAAATTTCGGAAACAAATAAGAAAAAGTGGACTTTCAATTGAAATCCGTTGCAATGCATCAGATTTCCGTTGAAAATCCATTTTTTCAGTCTTTATTTATTTATTTATGGGAAAATAAAAAATATTAAAGAAGTTTGAATCCATTTTTTCAATTTTTATTTATTTATTTATAGGAAAAATAAAAAATAAAAAAGGCAAAAAATTTGGAAACAAATAATAAAAAGTGGACTGTCGACTGAAATCCAATGCAGTGCATCAAAAATCCATTTTTAAATTTTTTTTCATTTTTTAAAGATATTTTGAAAGTGATTTTTCAACTGAAATTCAATGCGATGTATTATATTTTAGTCTATATAGCTAGAATTCGATGCAATGCATTATGTCTGAGTTGAAAATTCAAGAGTATTTTTTTAATGAAAATTTTTAAAAAAACTCCAAGACTTATAATAGGAATCTGATGCACTACATCAAATTCTAGATGTATAGAGTAAAATTCGACATAGTGCGTTAGATCTAGATGGAATGAATCGAATTTCTGTTTGAAATCAAAGGCTTACTATGAGAATCTAAGAAAAACGAAAATACATCTTTACAACACTTTTTAGATTCTAATGATTTTGGTAGAAGGTTTCTCTCACATAATGAAATATTGTAAATAGAAAGTACATAATTAAATATCATAACCAAAAAGTGAAGAAGAAAGAATGCATCAAGAACATCTACTCTTACATTTGATAATGTTTATATACTAGTGTATGACTTATCTTTGACCAAAATAAGTTATATGCGATAGACCACAATGAAGATATTTAAAGAGGATCTCGAATGTGGCTTCAGACACAACACAAAGACAAACAAGAAGCATGACTCATAAGTTATAACCTCGATGAGGTTGGATTGCAATTGGATGAAGACAATGCATTAATTGCCATTGATGATGAGGATGAGACCTCATAAGTAACTCCTACTAATTCATCTAATGGGTATGAAGATGATGGCATAAACTTGGAAAACAATTGTCTTGATGTGTTAACTATAAATATTGTATTGCACAACAAGATTTGGATTCATGAATTTCTATAAATATTGGTGTTAGTCATTTTGGACATTCATTTTGGTCATATTGGCATATTTGTTATTTAGGCATTTTTTTGAACACCTCACTTTTCGTACATGCTAGAAATCAATACATTTTTGGGACATTTTTTAAAATCCTTTACGCATGCGGCACCCCTTTTTGTGAATCGCCCTAATTTGTGCCTTTTTTTGACGAATAGTTCTTAAAATGCGACATATTACCTATTTCAAATGACCTGGTGTTTAAACTCAAAGGCAGACTTGCTTATTCCATCCAAAATCTCTCTCTCTCTTCACAATGACTTAGCTGGGCTTTAAATAGTTAAGCCCTAACTGGTTCATGTGTTCACACTAGAGATAAAAATGGGTAGTGTTGGCCTTTCATGCCAACAACCTCCTCTGTAAAAGGACTACTCTATATGGGGTACAATTTGTTGGGGTTATCTCCCCCCCCCTCTCTCCCTTGTAAACCTAGATTACAATTTGAATCTAAAATTAAAGTTGTATAATTACAAGTGGATCGGCTTATGGCCGAATCAACAAAAGTTAATCTAAATTTTCTTCATTGACTACTACTCAGTGATATCTTCCTAGATTACTCATGTATCGGTTTACTACTCCCACAACAAACGCTATGTCTAGCCTCATACAGACCATAACATACATTAAACTGCTGACGGCCGAGGCATATGGTACCTTCCTCATCTCGGCCTTTTCCTTCTCCCCTTTGGGCATTGCTTGGCATTCAACTTGTAGTTTGTCGACAACACAAAACTGACTAGCTTTGCAGTTTGTCGGCAACACAGTTTGTTGAATCTTTCCAAGATCTTTGTCACATATTTTTCTTGTGACAACCATATCACTTTCTTCATTTTATCCCCAACTATGTGCATCCCCAAGATCTGTTTGGCCAACCCAAGATCTTTCATGGCAAACGATTTGCCTAAGGTTCTCTTTAAGCTCATGATCTTCGTTGTGTATTGTCCAACTATTAACATGTCATCTACATATAATAGGAGAATCAAGAAGTCATCATCATCATACCTTTTTACAAACACACAGTGATCAACTTGTGTTTTATGGAACCCATGTTCTAGCATGAAGGATTCGAACTTCTTGTATCATTGGCATGGAGCTTGCTTTAGACCATACAAGCTTTTCTTCAATTGACACACTAGGTTCTCTTTTCCCTTCTCCACAAAGCCTTCAAGCTAGTGCATATAGATCTCTTTGTCCAACTCCCCATGCAAGAATGTTGTCTTGACATCCAACTGTTCAATATCCAGATCCATATTGGCAGCTATGCTAAGCATAGTTCGAATGGACGTCATCTTCACGATTGGTGCGAATATCTTGTCAAAGTTGACACCCTTTTTTTGTTGAAATCCCTTCACCAGAATGTGTGCTTTATATTTGGGTGTGATGTCGACTTCTCTAGTCTTCACCTTGGAGACCATTTATTCCTGGATGCTCTCTTACCTTTTGGTAGCTCCACCAAGTCGTAAGTATAATTTCCGTGCAAGGATTCTATTTCTTCTTGCATTGCACTCAACCACTTCTCTTTGTGTTCATCGACTATGGCTTCATCATAGCATTCCGGCCCACCTTCATCAATCAAGAGGACATATTGATTGGTGTATCGTGTGGGTGCTCTCCTTTCTCTGAGTGGATATCGCCTGCCTTCCATTGTCGGCTCAGGTTCGGGTGTCTCTACCGACTCTTCATTCGGCTTGGGTTCATGCATGTTGGTCGGTTGTTGGAGTTCTAGTGACTCTGACTCATATGCCTCAATAGATTCATGTAGCTTTGTTGACTCCAACTCATATGTATTAGTCGGTTGCTTCGAGTTGACCATCTCAGACCATCTCGGATTCGGCTATTCCAACTGGTTGTCTTCTAACAGTCGATTGTGTCGTGTCGTCTAATCCTGTGTTCGGAGTCGGCCGAGAAGACGCCCCCACTGCTTCTGTTTCTAGTCTTTGATTGTCTTGTCTTCCATAAACACTATATCTCGACTCCTCACAACCTTCTTATCGAGAAGGTCCCACAACCTGTACCCAAACTCATCCTCTGAGTACCCCAGGAATATGCACGGTTTCAACTTGTTGTCGAGCTTCGACCTCCGATCCTTTGCTACATGAATATATACTAGGAATTCAAACACCCTCAAGTGTTGGTAGGAGACATCTTTACCTGTCCACACCCTCTGTGGGACATCACCTTTTAGAGGCACTAAGGGAAACCTGTTGATAAGATAAACAACCGTGTACATCGCCTCAACCCAATATGATTTCGACAGCTTTGCATGGCAGTTTTTCCATGATCGTCCGATTCATCCTCTCTGCAAGTTTATTCAACTCAGGGGTCTTAGGCACTGCATACTCGAGTTGAATACCTTGGGACTTGCACTACTCTTCGAACTGTCCTCTGTATTTGCCACAATTGTCGATTCAAACAACCTTCAACTTCCGACCCGACTCTCTTTCAACTCAAGCCTAGAACTCTTTGAAGAACGACAGTACTTGGTCCTTCGACGTTAGTATGATAAGGTGAACACTAAGGCGACCCCCCTTGGAGACGAAGTCGAAGACTAATATGCGGCAAAGACATGGCAACGATGTATGTGTGCGAATGCGAGAAAGGATGACGTTATGCAAGCGAGAATGGCAATGACATTTGTGCGAGTGTGTGGTTAGCGACAATGTAGTGTTCCAGAAAGCTTGCTGCAAAATGCAACAATAGAAACATGGCCGGATGAACAATGACAA
Source organism: Azolla caroliniana (assembly GCF_043228905.1). NCBI lineage: Eukaryota > Viridiplantae > Streptophyta > Polypodiopsida > Salviniales > Salviniaceae > Azolla > Azolla caroliniana. Next base: position 13,906,697 of record NW_028230449.1, on the reverse strand, counting down.
GGAAGGAACCGACAAAGAAACTCTAGATACAAAAAACAGAGGGAACCAGTGCCAGCACGACCGGAAGGAGAAGTCCACCAGGAGACTGTAGAGGAAGACATAGTGTGTGGAGTGAAGGCCGTAGGAAGTGCTGAGAATGCACAGGAGATGGTTCCAAAAGAAGAAACACAGAGATAGCCGAGACCGGAATTGGGAAAAAGTGAAGCCCACCAGGAGACTACCAGACAAGAAGTAATGTGTGGAGCTGAGGCCAACAAGAAGTGCAGAGGACGCACAAGAGATGGTTCTAGAAGAAGTGATGCAAATACATCCGGAACTGGAATTAGAACCAGAACCAAAGTTGGTTAACATAGAAGGGTCGTAGAAGGCGGAGAAGGAGATGTTGGCGCACTAGACACAATCGAACCAGAACAAGGACATGACCAAAATGGAACGAGGTTACCACACAGGTTGGACCGCACATGCATGAACCAACAAGGATGGAGATGCAGCCGGATAGAGACGGACGGGCCGGACAAATACAAAATGATGGCGCTAGAAGGTGGTCGTACAACGGAGCTAGAGACATAAACATAGACTCAAACGGATGGAAACCGATAGAGATGGTGACAGAGTCCGCAACGGAGTGGCGGCCGGATAGTGCTCGACAAAGAGACCGAAAAGGCTAGAGAGGCTGGAAAGCGGTAGCCAAACCGATGGTCAAACAAAGTTGTCGTGTGAATCTTCTCACACTATGTAAAAAATAAATAATAAAATAAGTACTTTATATTAGCTTAATCGCATGTTATAGAAAGATGGATGTTTGAGAAGATAGGGAAAAAAGAACAATGATTTATCCCACATAGATAGGAAACTTAAGGCCTTGGCTATATAAGCACTTTGAGACCCCTCATTTTCATTTGTGCTAAGAGCACTTTGGCCACTTTGTCTTTATGGATGATGGTGGCCAAGTTCCCAAAAACCGAAAACTGGCCGGTAAGCAAAATTGGAACCGACTGGTAAGCAAAATCGCAACCGGTCGGTAAGCAAAATTGGAAACCAGCCGGTAAGCAAACCGGAACCGACGGCGGAGCCGATGAGGCGGCGCCAATCGGCAACCGGACGAAACCGGCGACTGAACAAGGTTGGACGCAAACTGAACGGATGATAGGATCATGTGGCTAATTAAAGTGAAGTGAAGAAAACTAAAGTAAAAGGTCATGTGGACGGTCGCATGCAACTAAAAGAAAAAGCCATGCAACTAAAAATAGATGCAACTAAAAGAAAAAGCCATGCAACTAAAAATAGATGCAACTAAAAGAAAAAGCTATGCAACTAAAAGTAGAGGCCATGCAACAAAAAGTGGACATGCATATGATCAACGGGGAACTCCATATATATTCCATTTTTTCCCCTATACTCTCTCTCTCTCTCCATTAAATTTCTTTTTCCTTCTCAGCTCCCTTATCTTAGGAAAGCCATAACTCTCATAAACCCTAAATTCCCTATGGAAGCCATAACACTCAAAAACCCTAATCTTCTCTACGGAAGCCATAACACTCAAAAACCCTAATTTCCTTACAGAAGCCATAAACCCTAAATTTCCCTATGGAAGCCATATCTCTCAAAATCTAAAATCTCTTATCAAAGCTAAAAACCCTAAATTTATATTGAATCCATATTTAGTTTCTTCTAATCTATTATTCTAGTGATCTCCATAAGCTAAACTTTTGTAATCCCAATCTTGGGATTGATTGTAATCTTTCTTTCTAATTGTTAATGAAAAATTTCAATCTTTCTTATTTCGGCTAATTCTTAATCTATTTGATATTCTCTGGTCGGAGGCCCTGGGGTCCTGCCTCAAGTTCACGTATCCTCGTCGTATTTTCGTGACAACGTAGGAGATGCTGGACAATGACAATAGACAATGATGGAGTTGAAGATGAAAACAAAAACAGAGATGGTGAGGGCAATGACCGAACGACATAAAGGCACACCGAACAACAACAAAGCCGGAAAAGACAACAACAGATGGATGGTTGGAAAGGCGAACAGGTGGCACCGGACAGTGGCCGCACACAGACATAGATGGATGGTTGGAGTCACAGTTGGATAGACAGATACGGTGGGATGGACATGGACGAACGAACGGATGAATGATGCACGGATAGACAATGGACGAAACAACATGGCCGGACCGAACAAGCCCGGATGGTCGGACAACGACGGAGACGGCCGGAGTGGCAGACAAGCGAGGGCCAAATTGTAGGAAAAGAAGAGAAAGAGAAAAGAAGAGAAAGAAAGATAGAAAGAAATTTGGGTTGCTATATCACAAATTTGGGCATCGATAACAAGCAATATTCTGTGACCTTTTAACCGGGGTTTTATTGATGACGATAAAGGCATGCCTGCACTATCATATAAGGTCGTGTTTGAGTACCTTAGGTATTGGGGGATGTGGTTTATTCGGACCATGAGAAATGGGTTTTGGTTTGACTTACTTCATGGGATAACACAACTCTGTAGGATGAAAGGGAAATTGATGTGGCAATTTTCGCAACTATGTTGTTTGGGGACGTTGTCCTGAGAGGAGATAGAGGTATGTCATCTAGTTTTGCAACACTTGAGAGGGTTTCCCATGCATTATCACTACTCATAATGTAATGAAGATAGCAAGGGTTGTATTATCATATTGTTTTAATAACAAAACATTAATTTACGAAAAGAAAAAAGATAGAAAGAAAAGGAGAAGAGAGAGAGATAGAGAGATAGAGAGAGATAAATGAGGGAAACAAAAACATATTGTATCAATAGATTGCCCTGATAGCTACAACGTTGGTGGACTGATACAATTACGGTTTTCTTCATGAGGGAAACAGAAACATATTGTATTAATAGAATGCCCTGATAGCTACAAAGTTGGTGGTGGCTTTAGAAGACCACCACTGATACAATTACGTATTCCTAAGAACTATTAACTATTAATATTTATTTATTTATTTTCGTTTATTGTTTTCCACACTCCCCCCTAAGCGAAAATATCTAAAAGTGTAGAATTTTATCTTTGTCTTCAATTACATCAATTAATCCAACTTGTTGCAATAAATAATGTGTTTGGAATGTTGAAGAGGTTTCGTTAGAAAATCAGCCCACATTTGATGAGTGGGGGAAAACTTTAGTTCTATCTTCTTTGTTTCGATGAGATCGCGAAGAAAATGATGCTTCAAGTCCACATGACGTATATTGTTGCTCATCTTCGGATTGTTGGCTAGCTTGATGCATGATTCATTATCACAAAACAAGGTCACCGTTGGAATAGTAAATAATTTAAATTCTTCAAGCATAGATTTAATCCATATGCCTTCTTTAGCCGCTAAAGCCGCAATAACATATTCAGCTTTGGTGGATGACAATGCTATTGTAGTTTGTTTCTTTGACTTCCACGAAATTGCAGCGCTAGCGAGTGTGTAAACATAGCCACCTGTTGACTTGTGATCGTCCACTCCCCCCCCGCCCAATCAGAGTCCGACCAACCAATTAGTTGGCTCAAGTATAACTTGCACAAGTGTGGTTGACTCAGATTGTGTGGCCGAGTAAGTCAACGCATAATCTTGAGTATGCTTCAAGTATCGTAGTAATCTTTTGAGCACGATCCAATGCTTTGGTCTTGGATTAGCCATGAAACGAGGAAGAAAATCGGCGGGAAAGCAAATATCAGGACGTGTGCAACTTACTAGATATCTTATACACCCAAGGATTTGTTTATAGGGTACATCCTTCATTTCGGAAATTTCTCGTTCATTTTTGGGAGAATCATCATTTAAAAGTTTACATGGAGAGGTAAGAGGAGTACTAATAGGCTTACTATGGAGCATATCAAATCTTTGGAGGATAGAATTAATATAATTTGATTGTGATAATGAGATAGTATGATTTGTTCTATTTTGAGTTATTTTGATGCCTAGAAAACGTGTCATAGCGCCTAAATCGGTGATAGGAAAGACATATGCAAGTTCCTTCTTTGCAATAGTTAGATAAAATTTGGAATTAGAGATCAAGGGAAAATCATCAACATAGACACCTATGACAACAAAATTAGATTTGGCTTTTGTAACATATATATTTGGCTCATTGTTTAGATGATAATATCCAACTTTTATAAGGAAAGAGTAGTTTGTGATACCATATGCGTGGAGATTGCTTAAGGCCAGAAATAGATTTACAAAGTTGACAAACATGTGTTGGATGACTTGGATCTTCAAAAAATTGTGGTTGTTGTAAATAAAGTTCTTCATCTAAATTTCCATGAAGAAAAGCCGTTTGTACATCCAAGTGATGCAACTCTAGATCATGTTGAGTGGCAAGAGGAACAAGCATTCGAAAACCACATATTTTTAGCATTGGACTAAATGTATCTTGAAAATCAATACCTGGTACTTGAGAAAATCCTTGAGCAACAACACGAGCCTTGAAGCGAATTGGATTACCATTACTATCTTGCTTTATGTGTAAGACCCATTTAAAACCAATTATTTGATGATCTTTTGGAGGCTCAATGAGGGTCCACGCACCATTTTTTATTAAAGCCTTCATTTCTTCTTCCATAGCCTTTCTCCATTTGATAGGATCCGACCCGGAAAGTGCATCTTTGGCCGATAGATTTGTGTCATCACTAAGGGTTGGAATATCTTCTTCTTGTATATAAGCTTCATGGTCCAAGTCCACAAAATGTGCTTCCATTTGATCAAGTTCTTCATAAATACTATTTAAAGATCTATACTTTGGAGGTGGAGAGGTTGGTGATGAAGCTTGGGATAAAGAATTAGGAGAGGGAGTGGAGAAGATAACATTATTTGAATTGTTAGAGGGAGTTAAACAGTGTGTATTTAAAGGAGTATGAGGAGGAGAATCATCTAGAGATTGAAGTGAGGAAATATTAGAAGAAGAATTAGTTGGTTGAGTAGGATTGACCTTTGCCTTGTGATTAGATGGAAGAGCAACACAAATAGTGGAAGTAGAGGATGAGCCAATGTTGGCTCCTTCAATATGAGAGTTATTAATATTAGAGATGGTTGAGGAAGATGGTTGTAAGTGGGTAGGGGTAGGTAATAAAGGAGGTAGATTAGAGAGAGGGGAAGAAAAAACCTTTGTAGCAAGCCCATTTTCTTGGAATATCACATTTCGACTAAAGATTATTCTTCGCTTTTGTGGATCGTAGAGCTTGTACGCCTTGTATCCCGAAGCTTCTCCATATCCGATGAAAATTGATTTTGTAGCCCTTGGATCTAGCTTATTTGTTTGAAATTTTGGCACAAAAGCATAAGCATCACAACCAAAAATACGAGGGTTACTTAAGTTAGGTTTGTAACCATGCCATAGTTCATAAGGGGTTTGGAGCCCCAAAGATCTATGAAATCCTCGATTTTGATTATAGCAAGCAGTGCCAACTACTTCCTCCCAAAATTGAGGCGATAAGTGAGAAAATTGTAACATACTCCGAGCCATATTGAGAAGTGATCTATTCTTCCTTTCAAATACACCATTTTGTTGTGGTGTGTGTGGTGCTGATATTCTATGATGTATGTCTTCATTTTGATACAAACTTTGAAATTCATGAGACATATACTCACCACCACCATCAATTTGAAGACTTTTAATCTTTGATGATGTTGCACTTTGACTCAAGCCTTGTATTCTTTGAATGCTTGATAAGCTTGACTTTTGTGTTGAGAATCATGAACAACCACAACCGGCTTCTCGTTCGGATGTTCGAGTGCAGGGAACGTAAAATAGAATGCACTCAGACAGAGTACGAAAACAGAAATAGCACAAGAGACAGAAACACACTATTTTAGTGTGGAAACCTGAAATGGGAAAAACCACGGGGGTCCACAAACCCCGAGAAACAAAATCATTATGCTAAAAGGAGTACAACTAGAAGCTCCGAGGCAATGACCTCCAGATTCAACTTCGTCAACAGACGGCTACAGAGTTACACACGCTCTCACTCTCACTCACTTACTGTTACACAGTTACAGAGGCAATGACCTTCTAAGTAACCCCTTTTAACAATAACTCATCATCATCATCATCATCATCATACTAACATTATGATTGCCCTAAGTACTTATACTAGTACACCTTTTGGGTTATTTACAAGTGTAGCCCATAAGGGCATATTTAGACTATTTACAAGTATAGTCTTCCAAGTTGGCTATCTACACGATTTCGGTTTCGGCCAAGGCTCTTCTCTTCCCATCCGAAGGGACCCGTTTCCTAACATTTTGTACTTGAGAAAATGCAAGATTGTAAATCGACTAAATTCATCTATAAAGCTAATGAAATATTTCGCTCCACTAAGAGAAGGGGTTGGAAAAGGTCCACATAGATCACTATGTACTAATGCAAGAGGGGTAGAGGCTCTAGATCTACGCTTTGGGAAGGGTTGTTGGGGCATTTTCCCAAGGATACAACTTTCACACAAAGAGATGGGTTTGAATGGTTCTTTTGGCAAACCATGGACTAGATTATTACATTATAATGTTTTTAGAGCATTGAAATGCATATGGCCTAGACGAAAATGCCAAAGAGAAGAGGGAGAATGTAGATTAGTTAGAGATATAGAGGATTGAATTGGGGTAGAATTATATGCTTCTAAAATAAGGGATGTAGGAATACATTTTATGGGATATAATCCTACTTCTCGTTTGCAACAAGTTCTAATAACTTCTCCATTTGTGGCTTTATGTTTAAAAATGGCATGATTAGGATGAAATTCAATGATAGTACCATTTGTCATTGCTTGACTAACCGATAGAAAATGTTTGGTGATGCCCGGGACATAGAGAACTTCATTGATTGTGAAATGTCTTCCTCCCATGACCTCAAAAGTAATATCACCCTAGCCAATATCTTGATTTGTCCCATTATTTCCAAATCTTACAATGATAGGGGGTTCAACTTCCTTATATTTACATAACCAATCTTTCCTATTAGTTAAGTGGTTAATGGCACCAGGGTCGACATACCATATGTCATTTATATTACTTGGATTTGGAATCGTGGCGTAAAGTGATTCGGCAATGAATGCTTGAAGAACATCGTCATACTTGTCACCATTTTGATATCCATATCCTATTGTTTTATCATCATCCATCTCTTCTTCAACAAAATGGGCTTGCACACGCCTCCAAGGTTTATAATTCTTGAAATTTGACTTTGCGTGACAATCTTTTGTTGCATGATTAGAACGTTTGCATATTTTACAATAGGTGTTGTTGAACCACATTCCTCCTTGTTTAGTGTTTTGATCTTTCTTTATCCATGGCTTTGAGCTTTCTCCTCTTTGAGTGAATCTTCGGTTTTTGTATGCTACCATTGCCACACTTGGAGTTGAATTTGAAGACCTTTGTGAACGTATTGTTTCATCTTGTTTAATATTTGCAAGAAGATCAATCAGAGTTGGACAATTTATAGAGTTTTGGATGATTCTGAAAGTGGATCACGAGTGAGGAAGAGCGCCAGGAAGGAGAATCTTCTGTAATTTATCATGAATTTGTAATCCCGAAGTTAACACATCATCTAATTTCTTTTGCCATATTAATCGAAATTCACCAACCGGTTGTTTGTCATTCAACTTGTAATTAACGAGCACTTGAAGGGTATGCGCTTGTTGGGCATTGTTCTTTGGTTCATAGATAGTTTGTAAATGCTTCCACATTTTGTGAGCCGTCCCCATTTTTCGCAATGTTTATCCGGTGCCATCAGTTATGTGCATTAGAATTTCCATTCTTGATCATAGGTCTTTTTCCTCATACTCTTCAAGTTCTTTGCCTTTTCCAAGTTTCGTTGGCGATCCTGAAATTATATCCCATAATTTATTATATTTAAAAAGTAATTCTAATCTTGCCTTCCATATTCGATAATTTGTGTCTGATAATTTCTCGATCGCAAATTTTCGCATGTTGAGTTGTGACGACGACATAGATTGTGCCATTATTGCAGAGGGTTGTCCGGATCAATGCAAAGAAAAACACAAAATTATCTTTCATTATTTGAAGATTTTGGACACTACGAAAATGACTCTGTTTGTATGGGTATAAGAGTTAAATTATGATAGGCATAGTCTATAAGTTATAGGTAATTTGGCTCTAATACCATGTAGGAAAAGAAGAGAAAGGGAGATAGAAAGAAAAGGAGAAGAGAGAGAGAGAGATAAATGAGGGAAACAGAAACGTATTGTATTAATAGAATTCCATGATAGTTACAACATTGGTGGTGGCTTTATAAGACCACCACCAATACAGTTACAGTTTCCTTCTCATGAAGGAAGCTGTATTCCTAAGAACTATTAACTATTAATATTTATTTATTTATTTTTGTTTATTATTTTCCACACAAACAAAGGACGGGACAAACAATGGTGCAAAGCGGCGACAACTGGATTGCAACTCCAACAACGACCAATCAATGGACGGGATGAAGAGACGACGAGAGAAACGCCGAACAGAGACAATGGAGATAGAATAGAGGCAGTTGGACAGAGACGGCTAGTGACATCAACGGACGGAGACGGCGATGGAGCCGGAGCCAGAGATTGAGATAGAAACGGAAAGAGACAACAATAGGCGGAGCTTTAGAAGGAGAGGAAGCCAAAACAGTCGTAGAAGAAGTAGAACGAGAGGAAGAAAACAAGAAGAAGACAGAGAAGAATAAAGAAGAGAGGAAAAATGCAGACAATGTTGAGAGACAAAGTGTAGAGCTCAGTTATGAGCATTGAAGTACGTGTCAGTACTTCTGTCAGTCTGTATGGACTTGTATAAAAGTGCTCACTAAGCACATCTTATGTATAGATTGAGTATTATTTTGAATTGAGTTTTTCTGTGTGCTCTCTCTCTGTCTCTCCCGCGTACTGTGTATATTCAAGCTCTCCATTAAACCTGCGTTTTTGTGTTCGGTTTTCTATTGCTTCCGCACGCTATTCTTTTACAGACAGGAATGTTGGGAAATCGATCCCTCCGGATGGGATCCGGTGATAAATGAAGATGACCCGATGAGAACCCGAAGAGATCCGGAAACCGGAGGAGATCCGGTGAGAACCGGAAGAGAGCCAGTGAGAACTAGAAAGAGAAACATATTTGTAAATATGTTTCGAGTAAGCCTATTGAGGCTATATTTGTAAATAGCCCCAAGTTCATATAAGTATAAATATGACTTAGGGCAATCACTTTATGTGTGGTTGTTGTATTGTTGTAACTGTTGTACAGAGACATATATATATATTTAGAGAGAGAGCATGAGAGTAGCTACGAGCACTCTCTGTTGTAACCGTCGCCTGGCGAAGATCGCGAGCACGAGGTCGTTGCCTCTGTGCTTGCACTTTGTATTTCCTCTCTTCATAGTGGTAGTTCAGAGTCTGTGGGCTCCCATGGTTTTTCCCTATTAGGGTTTTCCTCATAAACTTCCTATGTCATTTCTGTGTACTCTCTCATTCATTCCCATTTTTGTGATTCAAGACTCGGTTGTGGTCGAGTGATATTCTGCGATTCTCTATAAACTGGTATCTGAGCGAAAAACACGGGAAATGGAAGAATCATTCGATGGCATGTTCAAGCTCACCGGCTCCAACTACTCACTGTGGAAGTCGAAGATGAGGGATATGCTGGTGGTCAAAGATCTTTGGTTGCCGGTTCAATTCGGGGACAAGAGACTGGATAAGATCGACGCCACAGTGTGGGAAGTGATGCACATGAAGACGACCGCATACATCTGGTGCTTCATCGACATGAGCCTGTACAACAACTTCAATGAAGAAAGTAAGGCTCATGAACTCTGGGAGAAGATCGACATCATGTTCTAGATCAAGAATGATGTTAACCGATATTCCGGAAGCTAGTGATGCTCCGATACCAAGACGACTCCAGCATGGCGGAGCACATGAATGCCTTCAAGGGGCTGATACACCTGGAAACCTCGTTGGAAGTACCTCTCGCCGATGAGGTACTCGCATTGCTCTTGCTCGGTTCCCTCCCGGATAGTTGGGAGACGTTAGTTGTCACGTTGGGCAACGTCGGGCCGGAAGGAAAACAACTGTCCCTAGCAAGGGTAAAATCAAGCTTGCTGGATGAAGAAGCTCGCCAGAAGAACCGGGATTTCAGAACTGATCTGAAGGCCTTGGTCACGAAAGATGACCACAACCGGGGAAGAGGCCGGTATCGGAGTCCCCAAAACCGGGATAACTTGGGGACGAGGTCAAAAGGGGGATGCCCACTTGCTTCTATTGTGGGAAGCCGGGGCACTTCCAGAAGCATTGTTGACATTTTCGGAAAGATAAGGGAACCGACAGTGCCATTTCGAAAAAGTCACCGGACCGAAACGGTTTTGATCGGAGAAACCTGGACCGGAAGGGAACGACGACGATCACGACAAGTGAAGAGGAACTAATACTCATCACTAAGGAGAGTGAGCTAAACCTTGCTAGTGATGAGACAACGTGGGTTGTCGATTCTGGAGCGTTGTTCCACTTGACCTCGGACCTGAAATGCTTCTCATCCTACTCAACCGGTGATCACGACTGTGTCCGAATGGGGAATGAAGGCACTTGACGAATTTTCGACAAAGGAGACGTGGTGTTGACGACATCAACCAAATGCAAGCTGCTACTGAAGGATGTCTGATACATTCTAGAGGTTCGACTGAACCTAATATTAGTCAGTCGGCTAGATGATGAAGGCTACACGGGTAACATCCGGAATGGAGTCATGAAGTTCTGCAAAGGGAGCCTAATAGTGGCTCAAGCCCGGAAGGTCATCACATTGTACTTGATGAATGCCCAGATATGCCGGGAAGAAGTGAACGTAGCATCCGACACTGCCGGTGAGCTGTGGCACAAAAGACTGTGTCACATGAGTGAGAAGGGGATGAAGAGGCTTGCCGAAGACAACCTCCTTCTGGTGAAGGACGTGCAACTTGAGAAGTGCACCGATTGCTTGGCTGGCAAGCAAAACCGAACCTCCTTCCGGTCAAGACCATTGATGAGATGGAATGCACCACTGGAGCTAGTGCATACTGATGTGTGTCAAGTGGACACGAAGTCACATGCCGGATTGCAGTACTTTGTGACGTTCATAGACGACCACAGTCGGAAGTTGTGGGTTTCACCGTTGAAGACGAAGGATCAAGTGTTATCCATCTTCAAGGAGCTCCACGTGAGAGTGGAAAGAGAAACCGTCTGGAAGCTGAAGGCGGTTCGAGCAGATAACGGAGGAGAATACTAGGGGTAGTTCAAGGAGTACTGCCGGTCGAAGGGAATCCGGGTCAAATTCACCGTGCTGAAGATGCCGGAATTGAACGGGCTGGCCGAACAGATGAACCGGACCATAATGGAGACAATCTGGAGCATGTTAGCACATGCCAAGTTACCGAAGACGTTTTGGGATGAGGCGCTAACGACGACGACCTATGTTATAAACAGATCACCCTCAGTACCCTTGGACGGAGACTCACCGTAGAAAGTATGGACCGATAAGGATGTGTCTTACCGGCATCTGAAGGTGTTCGGGTGTCTCGCATACGTGCATGTGGCGAAGGACAAGAGAGCAAAGCTGGATCCGAAGTCCAGGCCATGCATATTCCTTGGATACGGCGATGATGAGTTCGGTTGCCGGGTGTGGGATCTGGTTGGTCGACAAGAAGGTGTTCCGGAGTCGGGACATAGTCTTCGTGGAAAACTCCTAGGACCATTGCCGACTAGGAGTCGGAGAAGAAGGTGAAAAACTTTGGATCATCCAATGAAAACCAGCTTGAGGACAAAAGGATATACCCGGATGAAAACCGGATGACCCTCGACAAACTGGCCGGTTATGGACCAGAAACTGAACCGGCCGAAGAAGAAGAAGAAGAAGAAGAAGAAGAAGAAGAAGAAGAAGGAGAAGGAGAAGGAGACACCGAAACCGGACAAGATCTTGAATCAGATTCGGATTCGTAACAAACGGAGGAACTGGTAGTCAGAAACCAAGGACGGAGATATCCTCTCCTAGAGACAAGAGCCCCCCGGAGATTCCCGGATGCAGAGAATGTGTTGCTAACCGATGAGGGGGAATCGGAAAGCTTCGAAGAAGCAAAGAGAGACACCCACAATCGTAAGTAGTTAGTGCCATGCATGATGAGATGGATTCCCTGCATGAGAACCACACATATGAACTGGCGGAGTTGCCGAAAGGGAAGAGAGCACTCCGGAACAAGTGGGTGTACAAGTTGAAACCGGGAGATGCCGAAAGTCCACCTAGGTATAAGGCTCGAATCGTGGTGAAGGGCTTCCTGCAGAAGAAAGGAGTGGATTTCGATGAGATCTTTGCCCTGGTAGTGAAGATGACATCCATCCGGACGATATTGGGCATAGCGGCAAGCATGGACCTCGAGGTAGAGCAACTAGACGTGAAGATGGCATTCCTCCATGGTGACCTCGAAGAGGAGATCTACATGCATCAACCGGAAGGATTTGAGAACAAAGGGAAGGAGCACTTGGTATGCCGGCTGAAGAAGAGCTTATACGTACTGAAGCAAGCTCCCTGGCAATGGTATCGAAAGTTCGACTCCTTCATGACCGACCAAGGGTACCACAAAACGCAAGCTGATCACTGTGTGTTTGTGAAGAAATTTGACGGTGGCTTCTCCCGAGCGTAGATTGTTGTCCGGATTGGCCCATACCGTTGTGCTAGACCACCGAGGGAGATTTGGACCATCTCGTCTTCGTCCACCATGATGTTGATGGACCCGAGTGCATCACAAATCTCCTTTATTTTGGTGGTGTAGTTCGTAACCGATATGTCTCTTTGCCAGATGTTGTTCAGCTTTTGTTGGAGCTGCAACTTATGGGTTGTGGTACTCGCGGCGAAAATCTTCCTCAGATTTCCCCAGGCCTCCTTCGGTGGTTTTGCATCCTTTATGTAGCCGAGCATCTAGTCGTGCACATAGGACGCGAGCCAGTAAAATACTCGGCTTGCTCCTTGCTCCCATACCGGGAAGTCCTCGTGTGCCGGCTCCGGCGCTACCTCGTTCGTTCGTTCCATGAAGCTCCAATATCCATGCCCCAGCAGGTACTAGTGCATCTTATATGACCAGGACGCGTAGTTGCTCCTGTCGAGCTTCTCTGTTGGAAGTGAACTCGGCATACCTCTGTCCATACCTTCTCTCTGTCTGTTGTTACTGTCTACGAAAGCAAGTGTTGGTTGTAGAGGTTCTTAACCCACGCGCTTTGATACCATGTGAATGTTAACGTGCGGAAGCGTTAGACAGAACCGGCTCAGCCGGATAACAACAGAGAATAAGATGAAGGTTTAATGGAGAAGCTTAATACACAAAGAGTATACGTGGGAGAGACAGAGAGAGAAGAATGTAAACGTAGATTCAAAATATCACTTTGTAAACTCTATACATACAATGTGCTATAACAACACTATTTATACAAGTCCATAAAGGACTGACAGAAGTACTGACAGGTACTTCAATATTCCTACATGCAACTGACACTAACTACGAGATAATGATTTCCTTGTAGAATAGGCTACTACTAGGCTTCCGGTTCTTGCTCGAATCCGGCTCTTCGATCCGTCTCGCCGATCCAGCCGGTTGTTTCCGGATACCGATTTGGCTCATCCTTCCAGATGCTAATCCGGCTCAAGCTTATTCAGCTGATCTGGATCCGATTGAGCTTGCTCGCTCAACAAACCCATTATGGGGAATGAATGAATATTTCTCTCTCTCTTCCTTCTCCTTTATGTTGAACCCCTTGGGAGGGGGGTGGAGCTATTCTAGGCACCACCCCCCACCCCTCAATGATTGTCAACATCTTCATGATCTCTCTCACCATCATACCATTCATCATCTTCACTATTACACCATGTCTATCTTCATCATCAATAATCATCATCATCATTATTATTTCCCCTAACCCTAAAACCATATAACAAAAGCCCACAACTTTGGACTATAGTCATCAATAAATGTTACAAAGTACTGTCCACCATGATGTAACGGAGCATCCGCGTAGCACACATTTGTGTCTACTAGTTCCAATGCAGCTTCTCTTCTTTTTGATAGTCTCGAGTGGAATACAACTATGTTCTGCTTTCCAACCAAGTAGTCGACACATCTCTTCAAGTGCACTCCTTTTACTTCTAGAAGAAGTTTCTGGTTGGCCAGGATCTACATACCTTTTTCACTCATGTGGCCAAGCCTCTTGTGCCATACCTCTCCACTTCAGTCAGCTGCCACATTTACTTCATCCTTGCACCTAGGCATGAATCACATACAATGTACCTTGTTTTTGTGCTTGGGTCACTATGAGGTTCCCCCAACAGAACTTCCATTTCCCATTTTGAAAACTACTGCTATAGCCTTCATCATCCAATCTTCTAGCTCATATCAGCTTCAGTCTGATATCAGGGACATGTCAAACATCCCTCAAGATCAGCCTACAACCAGTCCACATTGTTAGGCACACACTTCCTATGCCAACTATCCTGCATTCACCATTATCTCTCATCTTCACATATCCATAGTCACCGGCTATGTAAGACGAGAGCCACTCTCTCGAAGGAGTTATGTGCAATGATGCACCAGAGTCAACCACCCATGCACACTCTTCATTTTCACGGTTTGCCCTTGTTTGCTCACAAATGAACATGAGTTCCTCTTCGCTTGTAGCCATGGTTGAAGTGCCCTTTTCATCAGAAATCTTTCTCAGTTCGACATCATTCCAGACACCTTTCACCTTCTTAAGGTGTCAGCAATCCTTCTGAAAGTGTCCAGGTTCTCCACAATAAAAGCACGTAAGCTTACCTCTGGACTTGGATCTGGCATGGGACTTGTCCCTTCTTTGTGGATTTCTTTGTTTTTTCCTTCCTCTACCTAAATGTTGCAACACATTTGCCTCTGTTTGGGATAGGACACCCTTGTCCTTCCTTCTTGTCTCCTTGCATTGGGAAACAGGTTCCTCCGGATGGGATCCGGATGAGAACCGGACGAGCCAAAGGAAGGAACTAGATCGGATGAATCCGGAAGGAGTCCGGCTGGATCGAGTATGAACTAGCAAATAGGAACATATTAGTAAATATGTTTAGACGTGACCGTTGAGGTTATATTTGTAAATAGTCGCAAAGCTATATAAGTATTAGTATAACTAGGGCAACACTGTTATGTGTGTAGTAATTATTATCGTTGAACAGAGTGTGAGAGATACAAAAAGCTTATTTCTGTTGTAACTGCTAGTTGACAAAGATACAGAGCTCGAGGTCGTTGCCTTTGTGTCTCACTCTGGTGTACCCCATCTCTATAGTGATTTTGTTCGGAGTCAGAGAACTCCCCTAGTTTTCCCCGATTAGGATTTCCACGTTAATATCCTGTGTCGACCCATTTTGTGTGTAAATGTGTTGATATTTTTTTTGTCCTGATTATTCCATTGTGATTAAGACTCGGTTTTGGCCGAGCACTATTTTGTACACCTCATTCAAGATACTTGTCTTTACCACTTGTAGAGATAAGTTTTCTTCTTGACATGAGGTGTTGAGAGGCGCCACCAAGTTCTCCTAACTGTCCAGTAGGGTACACAACAACAGGGCCTGCATAGCTGTTATCCGTATAGGTGTACGGGAGGGTTAAGGTGTAATGTGTAGGGTGTGTAAAGTCTAAGTTGTGTAATGTATATGAGTGTGTGAGGATGAGTATGTGCATGTGTACAAGAATGCGTAACGGTCTTATTTATAACGGTTATGTGATCATTACATTAGATGTATTATATAAACCCCTTATGCCCTTATGAGCATGTAATGAATATACATTTTTCCCCTCTCATTTTTGTGTCATTTTGTATTTTCACTTTCCTTCTGTCTCTCTCTCTATCATAACCCCTTGAGAAGGGGGTGAAGCCATTCTAGACTTCACCCCCCACCCATTAACACTTTTGGCATGCCCGAACGGATGACCCCCTTGAGAGGAAGTCTACCCTCACTCTCCCTCTCCATATCTAACCTCTATCTCTCCCTCTCTACGTCTCTATGTCTACATGTATGCACTCTTTCGAATAAAACCTAAAGCCAAGCATGGCCATGGTGCCTGAAGCTCCCACCCCCTTCCTCACATCAATGAAAGGGTGATAATGGATAGGGATGATTGTGAAGACTCGTCATCCTTCTTCTTGCAAGAGCTCCTAGATGTATTAGCGCATATTTTCTTTTCTTTTGCGCCCAGGGATCTCTGCAACCTCAGCCTCACTTGCAAGAAGCTTCACAATATCTACATGTCATACAAGCTATTGTGGCCTCAGTGCAACATAGCTAGACAAATAGACAATCTCTCTTCGTCTTCTTCTTGCAAACCTCCTTGTTCTTCTCCATATGTCTCATCTTTTCTTTTACTAGGGTGGTTTTGTTTGCTTCATTTGCTCACCATGGCCAAGGACAGGCCTGCTATCGGTATCGGGTATACAGCTTGGTACTACTTACTCCTGCATTGCTGTGTGGCAACATGACTATGTCGAGATCATTGCGAATGACGCCCTCTTACGTTGCCTTCACTGACACCGAGTGTCTTATTGGTGATGCGGCTAAGAAGCAAGTCGCCATGAACCCTATCAATATAGTTTTCGATCCCAAGCATCTTATTGGTAGCTGATTTTCTGTCCAGAGTCATATCAAGTTGTAGCCTTTTAAGCTTACTTCTGGACCCCTTGAAAAACCTATGATCACCGTACAGTATAAGGGAGAGGAGGAGGAGCTCGCAGATGAAGAGGTGTCTTCTATGGTTATTATGAAAATGAAGGAGATTGCTGAGCCTTTTCTTGGAACTACTATCAAGAATATTGTGGTCATGGTGTCTGCTTATTTCAATGACTCTCAGAGACAAGCCACAAACGATGACTGGTGTGATTTCTGGTCTAAATGTAAGGAGAATTATCAACGAACCAACTGTTGTAGCTATTTGCGTATGGTTTGGACAAGAAGGCCAACAATGTGGTGAAAGCCACTACTGGAGATACAACTCAAGACAACAATTGATGATTCCCTTTATGAAGGGATTGATTTTTACTCCACCATCACAAGAGACACAAGAGATAGGTTTGAGGAGCTTAACATGGATCTCTTTTGGAAGTGTATGGGTGGAGCGGGTAGCTATGCTGAAGAAGAAGGCCATCACATATCAGGCTGATGAAGCATCTCCTAAAGCTTGGCAATCTGATTCATCTGGCCACGCAACAACAAAATCAAAGAGATCAGCGCCGCCGCTGCCATGGTTAGATCGTGTTCTCCATCCAAAGTTTCAACAGCATCTGGCACAATCACACTACTAAAATCCAATCCAGGTGGAATTACCACCATGCGTGGCATGTATCGTCCATAGCAGCGCACACCTCCTCGCACGAAGCCTAAAAATCCTCTCCAGCATCGAGAGTGCAAGAATGATGGGCTTATGTGGGTTGTTGACAAACCGCTTTATTTCTGACTGGAAATTGAGAAGGCTGAAATACCAGTTGAAGAGCCGAGGAGAAAAGGAAGAGGAAGAAATAGAAGCAAGGAAGAGGAAGGAGAAGCAACAACAATCGAAGAAGAGGATAGAAGAGGAGAAAGAAGGGAAGCACGCAAACAGAAGAAGGAAAAACACAGAAAAAGGACTAAAGAAAGAAACAGAATGGAGGAGAAAGAAGAAAGAGAAGAACAAATTAAGAAAAGGAGAGAGGGCATATTGCGAAATTTCAGAAACCTAAGAATATGAGACGGAATTTTGAAAACGTGAGGGCCCATGACTAAATTTCCTAAGGGTAGTTAATATAATTTTAGAAAAAATTGGAGGGGTAGGACATATAATTTCGGAAACGCAACCCATCACTACTCATACTAAGGAAGAAAAATATATCTATATCTATATGTATATATACACCCACATACACCCAAAATCATTGTTAAACCTAAAACGACTTTACCATAGTGGATAAAACGATTGGTGTGTGATCCAATCGTGCGATATTCTGACCGAATGAGAAGGTTCGTGTCAAGTTAGCTTCGATCGAAGTTATCGATCGTAGAGTAGCATTCTGGTTGAGGGATTTTCGACCGTGAGAGAAGAGAAGACTGGTGGAGTTCCGGTCAACAAGAGTTTTTCGGCATGGGCTTGTGGGTTCAACATGCAATACACTGTCCCACAGGCGTGCCAAGTATTATCCGTATAGGTGTATGGGAGGGTTAAGGTGTACTGTGTAGGGTGTGTAAAGTTTAAGGTGTGTAATGTGTATGAGTGTGTGAGGATGAGTATGTGTATGGACACATGCACAATTATGTGCATGTGTACAAGAATGCGTAACGGTCTTATTTATAACGGTCATGTGACCGTTACATTGGATGTATTATATAAACCCCTTATGGGCATGTAATGAATATACATTTTTCCCCCCTCATTTTTGTGTCATTTTGTATTTTCACTTTCCTTCTCTCTCTCTCTCTCTATCATAACCCCTTGGGAGGGGGCTGAAGCCATTCTAGACTTCACCCCCCCACCCATTAACAATAGCATCATCAAGGGGGAACTTGGCTACTTCAAGTTGATTTACTACTTTGTAGGATCGTTACCGGCCACAACCGATACTCATTCATATATTCGGGTGTAGAAAATTGAGTAAGATAGTACTCAGACAAGAAAACGAAGAACAGAAGACTGAAAATGAGAAGATGTAGAGACACAAGATCTTTTGCGTGGAAAACCTGAAAGGGAAAGACCATGGGGTTCCACAAATCCTGAGAAACAGAATCACTATGATCGAGAGGAAATACAACCGTGAGAATATCAAGGCAATGACCTATGAGTTCTCGTTCGTCAGATCAACGGCTGTAGAGTTACTCACGCTCTTACATACACACACACTCTCTCTCTCTCTCCTTTTCTGTTATAGAGGCAACTACCTTTTGTAACTATATAATAATGATCAACTACTTAACATAATGATTGACCTAGATGTATATATACGTATACAAGTTTCTGGCTATTTACAATTATAGCCCACATGGGGCACATTTAGACTATTTACAAATATAGTCTCTCGAATCGGTTACATATTCGATTCTGATTTTCTCTTTTGAATTTCCGATTTCAGCCTTGGCTGAAATACTCATCGACTCCATGGAAATAAGTTCTCCTCTTCTCCTCGATTTGAGCTCCCCTTCCCATCCAGGGGGACTTATTATCCAACAGAACTTGGCTGCCGCAAGTTGGTTTACTAGCCCCATGAATGTGTTGATGTGAACCACTATGCTTTTGTTGTCTTTCTACTTCAGCCTTACTATCTTTCTCATCAAATATGTCTTGTTGAGGGCATTTTTCCTCTCATACAACCCTGACAACTTCTACCACATCTCGTAAGCATTTGTGTCATTAGCCACATGTTGAAGGACACTCTCATCTACGCATTGTCTGATGGTGGCCACTGCCTTCCTGTTTAGGAGTTTCCATTCAGACTCTAATACCCGTGTGGGTATTTCTTCTCTATCAATGGGCTCGTAGAGATCTTTGACAATGAGAAGATCTTCCATTTTGATCTTCCACTCTGAGTAGTTATGTGAGTTTAGGATTATCATGCCTAGGAAGCTGCTCACAACTCCCATTTCTGCACCTCAAGCTCTGATGCTAGTTTCTAGAGCTAGGACCATAAGTAGACAAGAAAGATGGGTTGAAATATTCACACGGTAAATAGAAAACAACAGCAAAATGCACATTACACACACATTTACGTGGAAACCCTAAACAGGGGAAAACCACAAGAACAAATATTCCACTATATGAATAAAGAATACAAGGGAGACAGAAAAGATTACAAACTCTCTATAACTCAGAGAATACCCAAATTAGGGTTCTTGGAAAGTTTCTCAGAACAGTGCCGCCACTCACTCGCGCGTTCTCTAATCTCTCTTTCTCTTACTCTCTATTTTCTTCTGTACCGAAGCACTTTGTTATGTTCTGCACAACACACTATATCACTATGTTTTTCCTAGGTGTATTTATAGTCATACATAGTACGGGCTATATACCAATATAGGTTTCATTATTATTATTATCATTATTGCTCAGTTCATCAGCCGACAATCGACTCCTATGTTGATTTTCCAGTCAGCCCAACTAGCTGATTGCCATGTCGGCTATCTAGTACACTTGACTAGTCGGTCTTGTCTTCGACTTGGATCATGTATCCAACACTGTCGACTCTCTCTTCCCTTCGATTGTTGGCTCTTCGTTGGCCCAACTAGTCAGTTATTCCTTGACTTCGACTGTCGGCTTTTCTTCAGCCCGAACAATCGGCTCCTCCCGTAGGAGAAAGATATTTGTAACAGCTTCGACCTATAGGATATGGCTTGTATCACCATATGTGAATATGTAGCTAGATGTGGATTTCTGATTATCTGGATTGTAGGCATAGTAAGAATCCGTGTGGCCTTTGACTTCCATTAGACTGTTCGATTCGAATGTCAGGTGCACATCTTCGGTTCCTCATAGGTATTTGAAGATGTTCTTCACAACTTCCTAGTGCTTCCATCTAGGATTGGACATGTACTTGCTAAGGAGCCCTACGGCATATGCAAGGTCGGGTCGGGTCACCAACATTGCCTACATAATATTTCCTACGGTCGATGCATAGGGTATTTTGCTTGTGAGCTCTCTCTCCTCTTCTGTTGAAGGAGAGTCTCTACTTGATAGTTGATATGAAGTTGGAAGCGAAGTTGGTGCGAGCTTCGCGTTCTTCATTGTTGAATCGCCTCAGCACCTTGCGGATGTAGTTGGATTGGGAGATTTTGCTCTATATGCATGCCTAATATGTGTCGGGCTTGTCTAAGCTTCTTCATCGTGAATTTCTCGTGAAGGTTTCATTTCATGTTTCCGATTTCGACTCAATTGTTGCCGACGATGAGCATGTCATTGACATATAGACCACATTGGCGGTGCTTGCTTTAGGCCATAAAGGCTCTTCTTCAACTTGCGAACAAGGTGAACTTGCTCCCCCATTGCGGTGAAGCCTACCAGTTGAGACATGTAAATGTCTGCGTCAAGATCTCTGTGGATGAAGGACACCTTAACATTGAGTTGTTCGAGCTCTAGGTCTGTCGTTGCTATGACCCTAGTATGAGCCAGATTGTGGTCATCTTGAATAACGGCGAGAAGATCTCGTCGTAGTCGACCTCGTGTTCTTGCTTAAACTCTTTGGTGACGAGCCAAGCTTTTTACTTGGGTTGTTCCGAACATGATACATACTTGTATTGGTAGACCCACTTATCGGTAACGACTTCCTTCTGGCTAGTAGTTCAACCAATTCCCATGTGTTATTTTCGTTGATCGAGTCCATCATAGATCACGTGGCTTCAAACCATGTGTCAGTGTCTGGTGCATCTATAGATTCCTCGTAGGAGCTTGGTTCGTCTGCATCCGTGTAATTGACATAGTTGAGGCCCGGTTGATAAAACTCTGTTGTCCTTTGGACTTGTCTAGATCTCCTTGGTGCTGAATTTGCTAGTTTAGATTCTTCGATTAGCACGTTTGGTCAATTGGTATTATTGGAACCATTGTTATAAGGAGTCCGTTGAGGTGATCCACTATGGAAATTGTCATGCGTATGTGTCGGATCATCATCTTCCTCGGGAGTGATGGACTGGTGTGTTGATGCCTTAGCCGGTTTGGATCAGTTGTTCCACATCTTGGGCAGTTGGTCTTTGGTCAATCGTGTGTCCGATTCGGAGTCGGATGTAGAACTTTTTATTGATTCAAATTCGGCAGGTTGTTGGTCGATGTGGCTTCGACAATTTGCCGAATAGTAGACTTAGATTCAATAATTGGAATGTCTACTTCTGATTCTTCTTGGAGAAGATCGAAGGTGACTCTTTTGCCGATATTCGGTTGTGATCAGCCAAAGAGAATTGAGTCTTCGTTGAAGACTACATCACTGCCCCCGATCAGATGCCGATTTTCCGGATCCCATAGCTTGTATCCGAATTCCCCATTAGTTCCGTAATCGAGAAAGATGCATTTTGTGGAATGGGGTCCTAACTTGGTCCTTTTCTCCCTTGGTATGAAGACATAGGCTTTGCATCCAAAAGTATAGATCCTATTGTAGTTCATCTATTCTGCCAGGATGTTTTGCATGGGGGTATATGGAATGGTCTTCTGGTGCCAGATCCCTTTGTTGGACAAGTACTGTTTGAAGGCTTGGGAGGTGTATTCACCTCCATTGTCGAACCAAATTATCTTCATTCGGTGTTCGGAATGGTTCTCCACTTCGGCTAGATATCGAGATAAGACCTTGGGATCGAGACGGACTCGAGCCTCGATCAGCGTCCCATACCACCGCCTTGGCGTCGAGTCGTACCTGGACGATAGCGCGCTTGCTACAAGAGTCGTTCCACTCACGGACAGAGTCTCGACGTAGTCAATGCATGCCCCAATGAGGGTAGCTAGGCCTCTTATTTATAGTAATTCTCAAGGCCCCCAGCCATGTTCACACTTGGCCTCATGGGTTGTCTCAATCCCGAGGATTAAAAGTAATCCTCCCCTTCTTTAGACTCTTTGTTTAACCCTCACACTTATCCACGTGTATAGAATACTACGACAATTCTCACCACGGGATATTATATGGTCATGCCCGTAACATACTCCCCCTCTTTAAAACATTGCACTCTTGCAATGGAAAGTTAGGGAAGTTAGTTCTTAGAGTCGTTTCGCGTTCCCATGTGGCATCTTTGATTGATTTATCCATCCATTTTATTTTAAATTCTCGGATTTCCTTAGCACGTAATTTTTTTGTTTTAACATCGAGAATTCTTTCTGGTACATGTGGTTTAGAAGATAAATCTTCAGAAGTAACCAGAGTTTCAGTTGTAACTGTATTGTCGCCAGAACCTAGAAGTTCTTTTAGACGACTTACATGAAAGACTGGATGGATTCCAACACCATCGGGAAGAGCGAGACGATAGGCTGATGATCCAATGCGTTTGAGGACTGTAAAAGGTCCACAAAACCGTGGGGCTAACTTAGCGCACTTACCCGTAGACAATGTCTTAGAATTGTGAGGTACACGTAAAAATACCTTCTGTCCAGGGCTGAATACACGAGGTTGCCTGTGATGATCGGCATAAAAACGCGCTCTATCTTGAGCTGTTTTTATATTATCCCGTGCAATATGCAACATATCTTGCATATCCCGAAGAAAGTTTTGCGTACTTCGCAACTCATCATGATGTATATTAACATCAATCGGGGCTCGTGGCTGAAATCCATACATCAACATAAAAGGACTATATCCCGTCGACGTATGCTTGGAGCTGTTATAAGCAAACTCCAAAATTGGGAGGTAACGTTCCCATTTTGTTGGTTTTGCACCAACGTATGCTCGAAGCATGTCCTCAATAATTTGATTTACTCGTTCTGTCTGTCCATCGGATTGAGGATGATCCGTGGAGCTCATGCTCAACGTAGTTTCTAACTTCTTAAAGACTTGCGTCCAGAAGTCACTAGTAAACTTCGGATCTCGGTCACTCACGATATCCATCGGTAACCCGTAAAAACGAAATAACTCATCGACGAATTGGTAAGCCAATTCAGGAGCTGTTACCGTGGTTTTAGTAGCAATAAATCTGGCCATTTTAGTTAGTCTGTCAACCACAACCCATATGGCATCATGACCTTTTTGGGTGCGAGGAAGGCTAACAATAAAATCCATGGATATACTTTCCCACTTATTATTGGGAATGTCCAAGGGATGTAAAAGTCCTGCGGCTTTAAGTCGCTCGGCTTTGTTAACCTGACATTGGTGACATTTAGTCACATAGCTATGTATGTCAGGACACATCTTAGGCCAATAAAATTGAGTGGAGATGAGAACGAGTGTACGATGTATTCCAGGGTGCCCTGCTGAGGGTGCATCATGGCATTCAAAAAGAATTCTCTTTTTGACCTCAGGTAAATCTGGAACACAAACCTTCCCATTACGGTAGAGCAGACCGTTAGCAAGGTGGAAGTATTCCTTCGAGGGTGTGGTGGTGTCTGTTCCAGACTCGACTCTTGCCCAGTATTTTGCAAAATAATTGTCATCAGGATACTTTCCTCGAAGGTGATCATAAAGATCTGATGTTATTTCAGTGAAGCTAAGCATGTTAACTTCACGGATGCGACTTAGTGCATCAGCGACAGTATTCATGGAACCTTTACGATATCGTATGGAAAAATCAAAGTCCTGGATGAGATCAGCCCATCGTGCCTTACGACCTTTCAGGTCTTGTTGGTCACAAAAATATTTCAAGGACTCGTGGTCCGTAGTTACCACAAAGCGATTTCCATAAAGATAATGGCGCCATGTTTTGAGCGCATGTATAACCGCAAATAATTCCTTTTCTTGAACGGTATACAGACATTGAGCAGAATCAAGTTTCTTACTCTCGAATGCTATTGGTTTACCATCTTGATACAAGACAGCACCTATAGCATAATCGCTTGCGTCGGTTTCAACCTCAAAAGGTTTTGAAGGATCGGGTAAAAGAAGTGAAGGAGCCTTGCATACCAAGTCCTTGAGTTCCTTAAAGGCGAGGTCTAGTGTAGCATTCCACACAATAGGTTTTGTAGACTTACGCGTTTGACCTTTTAGAAGATCAGTAAACGGCGTCGTCAATTGTGAGTAATTACGAAGAGATTTTCGCAAAAATCCGACAAAACCAAGGAATGATCGAACTTCTCGAATATTCCGAAGAGTGGGCCAAAGCTTGATTTTCTCGATGCGAGAAGGATCAATTTCAACTCCTCGTTCGGTTATGAGATGTCCAAGATAAGTAATTGATTTCTTGAAGAACTCACATTTTGAGATCTTCGCGTAAAATTGTTTGTCACGCAATATTTGTAAAACAAAGCGGACATGTCTAGCATGTTCTTGTAATGTACGGCTATAAACTAAAATATCATCTAAGAAGATAACGACAAATTTTCCAAGTTGTTCTCGGAAAATGTCATTCATTTCTTGTTGAAATGTAGCCGGAGCATTGGTCAAACCAAAAGGCATAACCAAAAACTCATAATGGCCGTAGCGCGTACGAAATGCTGTTTTAGGAACATCGTCCTCACTTATTCGTATTTGATGGTAGCCAGTACGGAGATCAAGTTTCGTAAAATACCGAGCTCCCTGGAGACGGTCAATTAGATCGTCAGCCCGGGGCAATGGGTACGAATTCTTGATCGTCACTTTATTCAAGCGTCGGTAATTAATACACATACGCCATGTGCCCTCTTTCTTTTTAACCAAGAGAACTGGTGCACCCCATGGAGATTTACTATAACGTATATAACCCATTCGTAAATAGTCCTTAAGTTGCTTAGCTACCTCATCCTCTTCAGATCGACTTAGGCGATACGGAGGTATACTAATGGGTGCAATGCCAGGTACAATATCTATACGATGGTCTATATTACGTTTAGGAGGTAAACCATCGGGTAGTTCACTCGGAAAAACATCACAAAAATCGTTTACGATTTCATCAAGTTGTTTTTGTTCAAAATATGTTAATTGACCCGAGACATTATCGATATTGTAAACGTGAATGTCCGGATCAAGTACACAATAAAATAACGTAGAACAAGACAACTCGGATATTGATGGACACGAGGAAACAATCGAGAGGGATTGTTTTGTTACACATTGAATAAAATGCGTACAATCGTTGGGTACAAAAGAAATGGAATGGCGAACCCAATCAATAAATAAAGAAGAGCTTTTATTATAAAACCAGGGATAACCCAGTATTACATCGGTGGTACTAAGATTCATTACATGGAAGTCTACTTCCTCTATATAGGTATCAATAGAAATTCCTAAAGAATGAATCGCCCCGTTGATGTGTTGTACTCTTCCATCAGCCAAGTGCACCGTGTAGGTGTGATCACTTACGGTGGGTTGGATTCCCCATATCTGTACCAAACGATCATTCACAAAATTGTGTGAGCTTCCCGAATCAAATAAAAATTGTACGGGAGATCCATTGATATACCCGTTTGCACGTAGTAAATCATTGGGACCCAATACATAATGAGGGAAAGAACATTGACAATTACTCAAATGATGTGTATAGACCTGAAGGACATTAGGAATCTGACCTTTATGATCTGTAGCTTTAGGTTTGGCGTCGTGCTCTTTTCGTTGGAGCTTACGACATTGCTCTTTTGTATGACCCTTCTTTTTGCAGAATACGCAAAAAGGATGTTGTCGCTTATAATCGTGATCCATGAATTCGTTGGGTGTCTTGCGTTTCCCAACGAATTGCGACTGCTTAGTCCCGGGCGCTTCGTTGGGTTTGTTATGGTGCTTCTTCGAAGTGCGTTGATAGCGAAGAACTATCTCAACGGCCTCTTCGAAGGATTTTGGATCCTTATCGTGCACTATCCAGTGATAGTCCGAATTGGGGATGCCATTGACAAAACAAGCTATTAACCAATTGTCCCCTTCTAGACCCGATTTTTGGATTTGGGTTCTAGCATGGTGGACATAATCTTCTAGCGAGGAAAACTTCCTGCTAGAGAGGTTCATTAAAGCTTGTGCTGCCTCGGTTCGAGAGGGAGGTTGTAGAAATTGACCCTTGAAAACTGTGACAAAGTCTGTCCAGGTCTCGGGCAATCTCCCCAAAGTTCGGAGCCCACGCCACCAAGCGGCGGCCTTACCCCCTAGTTCTCGGCCGACATATGCAATCTTCGTACTATCTGGCGTGGGATAGAGCTCAAAATGAGACTCCCATCGGCCCAGCCACGTGCAGATTGCTTCTTCGGTTCTTTCCTTTTTATCTCCCGTAAATGGCTTTACGACAAATGATGGTTCACCCTGACGCTCATCAGGTCTATTAATCTCATTTTGGAGACTAATGACTCGTGCCTCGAGAGCACTTTGAGATTGCCGAAATTCGGTCAACTGCTGCGCGGTTGAACTAAGGAAATGTTGTACTTGTAAAATATACGCCTCAATGGACATTGTCCCAGGAGGATTTCCTTGAGGTCTTTCCGCTTGAGCGGAGGGCATCGGGTCGTTATTCTGAGCCATTGAATGATTATTTCTGGCAAAGAAATAAGATAAGGTCAGACAAATAGTCATAACATCTTGTCGTGGTGTAAACATATCATGGGCAAACATTAATCGATATCATGATCTCACGTCAATACCCCTCTAGACGTATGAGATGAGGTTCAAGATCAGGTTACTATGGTAACACAGAGGTGTTTTAAAAACCATGGGGGTGACAAATGAATGCCTTTCCCTGATCTCTATATCGATTTTTTTCATGGCGGCTCCCCGAGGCTCAACCATGTATGTTCGCGTCATGAATAGTTTATACACGAAAAAAATGTTAACAATAACTATGTTTCTGTGCCCACATATGTGGTTTCGGCTCTTTAAGTCCTATTACGAGGACCCCGAAGTGCACTTAGACCTAAAGTCTAAACATGTATTATAGTCATATGTATCAACGATGTTGTATGGTGTTGGTCATATTTGAACTGGAGACCTCGAGGACAAATACATTAAACACTTGAGCCAACCAAGTAGATTGCGCGTCTTGAATGTTTAATGTTTGAGGCGTATTCGAGATATGCGAGGCATTTGCCCCTATATGTTTTTTTTAAAAGAAACATATAGGTCAAGTGGCCTTATTTCTCCCTCATTTATTACCCACTATGGTTGTACGCTACCTACCCTCAAGCCTCGTAAGTACAATGGCCTATGCCAAAGTGTAACCTAATGGTCAAGCCGAATGAGCCCTTGTGTCTTCGTAGGCTCATGTGGCCCATCACATGGTCACGTCATTACGAATGGCGCTCGTAAGAACGAGCTCATGGTGGCATCGTATCCATGTAACGAGGGGAGATGTTGGATACGTGTGTCATTAGAGCGACCCTACTTGATGTGGATCAAGCCCGGCGTATTCAACATCATTTTGGCTATACGAGGTTCGTTACGTAACGAAAGATCAAAGTGACCAACGGGAATTTCAACAATAAAAATTGTTGATAAAAGGGATGGTGACAACGCCATTCTCACAAAAATGTGAGGACGGCCACCAAAATCCTCTCCCCAATTAGGAAAACATTTGATATGAATCACGTAATCTAAAATATACACATATGTCAATATATCACATATATACGATCAGAGACGTATATAAGTGACCACATATGCGTATACTAAATGAATCGTTTTTTTTTATATAGCCAACAATGATGTATTCGGGATACGTAATCGAGGCATATACCTCTACGCACACGAAACATCCGAAAATAAGGTTAAGCGTAATTCGCAATTGAGGTATTGACCTCTTACGCATAGTAAATCCAACGCATATCATTTCGAACGAATCGAGGTATTGACCTCGTACGCGAACGTAACATATGTTCGTGAACGTAATACGCAATTGAGGTAGTAACCTCGTACGCATACGACACTCATCACATATGATTTATATGTCAAACGAGGTATTGACCTCGTGGACATATGTAAACGTTTAAGATAACCAATTAAATACCACGTCAACATCATTGAATATATGAAAAAAAAACTACATATTAAGTATACACATGTATAGAAGGGAGAAGAAAAATTAGATAAAAAATTAAGGAAAATTTACCGAAGTTCTTTCGCTAATCCTTGTCTGCATGAAGGCGACCGCACAACGATCAATCGCCATCCCACGCGAAGACAAAAAGAAAACCAAAAGAAACGTTAGTACATAGGCTCTGATACCAAATATTAGAGATTAGGTACTAAAGTAAGCATAAAATAAGGATATATCAATGATAGATCTAGAAAGAATAGAGAGAAAAGAGAGAAAGAAGGGTGCCGATCCACCCGACCACCCCCGAGCGAAGGGATCGAGACGGACTCGAGCCTCGATCGGCGTCCCATACCACCGCCTTGGCGTCGAGTCGTACCTGGACGATAGCGCGCTTGCTACAAGAGTCGTTCCACTCACGGACAGAGTCTCGATGTAGTCAATGCATGCCCCAATGAGGGTAGCTAGGCCTCTTATTTATAGTAATTCTCAAGGCCCCCAGCCATGTTCACACTTGGCCTCATGGGTTGTCTCAATCCCGAGGATTAAAAGTAATCCTCCCCTTCTTTAGACTCTTTGTTTAACCCTCACACTTATCCACGTGTATAGAATACTACGACAATTCTCACCACGGGATATTATATGGTCATGCCCGTAACATTGAGCGCTTCACCTTTGGGCTCAATCGAGTACGCCCACACTTTTCGTGTACAATCATCTACGAATGTGATGAAGTATGTGGAGCCTTCTAGTAATCTTTCGGGCATCAGCCCGTAGATGTCGGTGTGTACTAGCTAGCTGTAGGTGCTTTTGTATCGTCTTGTATTTGAGAGAGTGTGCAGTTTGGGTTTGTTTCCCATAGTGACAATGCTCGTAGAAGTCCGTCTTCATCTGGAGTTTTGGGATGTAGCTGGTCGCCATCAACCGGTGCAGTCCGACTTGGGACATATGGTCGAGTTGGCCATGCCATAAGTTCGAAGCCAATTCCATTCACTATGCCCTTCGGATTGATTGTCATCAGCGGATAAAGGATTTTGTAATTGCATCCACACCTGATTTTCATGTTTCCTCGGCTAATCATCAATGACGACTCACTCAGAGTTGTCCTATACCCCACTTTGGCTAGCACGCCGATGGAGATAAGACTCTTTCTTAGCTAGTATAGGATGATCAAATTGTCGTTTGGTAATTGAATTAGGACTTCTTCGATCCCTTCGATTACACACTCTTGCTCGTTACTGAGTCGGACTGTGCCACTGACTTTGACCGAATAGTCTGAAAACCATTCAATGTCGGGTTCACGTGAAATGGAGTGGTCGAGTCCAACATTCATGTTCGTGTGTCTTAAGCACTATATAGGACTTCCACTAGTCAAAGAGTCTTCTAAGGAAAGGACTTCTCTAGACCGAGATTCAGCAACATTGACTTGGTTGCCACTCGGAGGATGGTACAAGTCGGATTGTCCTTGAGTCTGATCGAATCACAGATCATTCTTTTTTCTTTTTATTGACCAACAGTCGAAAACGTTGTGGCCAACCTTTCTGCAAACTGCAAAGAAGGAATTTGGCTGACTATTCCTTGACTTCGATTATTGTCAATTGTCCCTCATCTTTGGCCAACTATTACTTCGGTCGATTCTTCCAGTTAGCTCAGTCAACTGGTGAGATTCTACCAAATCGTTGATGGTGAGACTCATCTATCATCGTCGGATGTCTTCCGATAGGATTTGTCCGATTGTTTAGTCCAAATTGAGATTTAGATAGTTGTTGGTGAATGTTATATAGAAGACTTCCCAGCTTGTCGGCAAGCTCGAAAGGAGGGCAAGGGCCTTAACTTCTTTGTCAAAGTTAATCCCTTGGGACGAGAGTTCAAAAAACACCCGACTGAAGGTGTTGATAAGGGAAGTTGTCAGATCCAACTCTCTCATTATCATATTGAAGTGTTGTCTGATCATTATGAGTTTGGACGAGGAGGATTTCTTCTCGTATATGGCTTGTAACTTCTCCCACAATGAGAATGCCATTGTTTCCTTTGCCATGCTAAAATAGACGTTCTCGGTTAGGTGCATCCGAATGGTCGATGATGCTATTTCGTCCATCAATTCCCATTCTTCTGCAGACATTGAAGCTGGTTGGGTGTTGTGCCAGATGGCTTCTACCTGTCACCGTATGATTAAGATGTCTTGCATCATTTCTTTCTAGAGAGCGAAGTTCTTTCCGTCGAACTTCTAGATTTCCACACTTGTGTCGGATTGTGATGCCATCTTCTGGAAAGAAATTTTTGTTGGCCTACTCTTTTCCTTTTAGCCGGATAGCTTCTCTCTTGCTATTTGTTGCCGCTAGACAACAAGGTCACTCTGATACAAAATGATGAGATAAATAAGATAGTTATGCAGTAGAAGATGAGGACCTATAGGTTAATGCCAGGCAAACAACAATATAGATGATTAGAAGAATGGATATGCATTGTTAGCAAGATTCAAAGATAAGAATCATAGACAGTTGCACCCAGTTAAGCTCAAAGGTAGACTTGTTTATTCCCTCCAAAACCTCTTTCTCTCTCTCTCTCTTTACAATGACTTATCTGGGTTTTAAATAGTTAAGCCCTAATTAGTTCATGCATTCACAGTAGAGATACAAATGGGTAGAGTCAGTCTTTTATGCCAACAGTATGAACCATCTAACCTCATAGATAGCCTATGCATATATATAAGGGAGAACATGCACAATTCGTACAAAGCTTTAAGTATCTTGGTATCGATGTATTTGCCATGAATTAAAGGAGTGTATGCTTTGAGTCTAGACTTCAAGTTGGTTGGAAAAATTATTATATGTAAGAAAATAAATGCAAACAAAGTGATACTCATGGATGGGAAGTGAAACTAATGTTATTGGTAATACAAGTTTTACTTTATGGAGTAGAAGTTTTGCTTTATGGAGTAGAACTATCTCTCATAATGCATGGAATGAGATTGAGAAGATTCAAAGGATGTTTTTAAGGACATAATTGGGAATAAAATCCACCACCTCCTATCAAGTTATGCTTTTGGAAACAAGTGTTCGATCTATAGAGATATTGGTGCTACAAAGGGTACATAGATACATTATAAAAGTCAAGAATATGGCAAATAATAGATTACCATATCTTTGCTTGGAATGTTGGATGTAAACTACAAAAGAATCACAAGAGAAAAATTCTCTCTTGCTTGGGTAGTTGACATCAAAATATTGTTCGAAAGATGGGCTATAGAATATCTCCTAGAGCATTCAAGTGATGCTATGAAATATGTAGTTATTGAGGAAAGATTAATGTATTCACTAAGGAAGAAGTGGAAAGATGCTAAATAGACAAAATTAAAACATTTACATTGCAAACATCAATCCCAAGTGTTGGGTTCTATGCGAGGCAAGAAAGCCTATTGATTGTATTTAACCTTACCTCATTACTACCATGAGTATTTGCAAGGAAGGGCTAGTAGAGGATGAATATCACTTGCTTTTTACATGCTCTGCATATAGTGCAGTTCATGAAAGCTATGATGATATATTAAGAGGGGGTGATGACTTGAGTACCATACTAAAGAGAACACATAGAAGGTTGAGCTGATATGTGTATGCATGATTCGCACATGGAGACTTGGTGCTCAAAGTATGAGTATCCCTTTTTAGGAAGGAGAATAACATCAAGATAACTTTTGTAGTTAGGTACTATGGGTCAATATTGACCTCTCTATGGACGCTAAAAAATATCTACCTATCTAACTAGCCAACCTTTTTAACGTGCCAAAAATTCATAGAAATTTTCCATTACTTATAACCTATAATGTCATTTCTAGATTTGATTAGAAAGGGCTTTTTGTAATTCTCCATGGTTATTTGCATTTAGATCTACAAATTTAGGATCCTCCATATGACCAAATTGGTAACCCAAATTCACTAATCTATCAATGTGATTGTGCATGTGTAATGTGCATAGGTTACCACTTGAGCACACTCATGGTGGATGAATCAACATAGGTTTTGAAAGAATACATTTTGATTCTCAATTGTCTTCTTCCAATCCCATACCGTTCATAACATTGCATTGAAAGTTTCAAATATAGGATTACGGTTTTCACTATATAGTTTGTGTCTACATAAGTTGCTCATCTATTTGTGTCCTAGGACATATTACCATAGACAAGAGGCCATATTGGGATTTCGCGTAAGGATGTTATCCCTAACTCATTAGTTAGATCACCATCCTTGCCAAAATGTAAAAGCCTTTGAGGACAACAATGATGGCCTCAATGTCTTGAAAGTTCATAAAACTTGCACCAACAAAACAAAGAACATATCACCTAACTTGATATCACTATGAAGCACAAAATATTTTAAGAATCCAACTTTTTAATTAGTCATCAATCACTTGAGGCAATGCATCACATTAAGCTTAGTTGCGTTCATGTGTGAGTAATCATTTCTATTAAGGCAATGCTTCCTCTTTCCTATGTAGGACAAATCTAATTCTATCACATATAAACAAAGCTTCCATTACATACATTGAAAGATTATTAGTTGAGCATTTTTAAGAACTATGGATTATGTAATTTGAAACTTGAGTTTATTATTTTCTCAAATATTTTGGAATTAACACTTCCTCAAACATAGCCCTTAGCCTATTGGCTCCACTCCTTGCCCCATTAGTTTGATTCTAAGAGGACCACCAATGAAGTTGGTGGTCCTCTTAGAATCAAACTAATGTTGAGTGATACAATCATATATTAGGTAATGGAAAGGTTAAGGGTGATTAACCACAACAACACATTCCATGGGAAGCACAAGAGACAAACACAACATACCATAGGTATCTCATACCAACAAAGTACCTTGTGTTATACCTTGGTAGTGGAATAAAGAATTTGAAGGACAATTAAGGCTCACCAATAAAGTCTCAACCACATCACAAGATATCATAATAAATATGTAGGTAGTCACCTTTACATATCCCAAAACCTAATTCTACGAGATCACCATATGTTTGGGTGTGTCAAAGACACTCATGGGTTTGTCAGAGTTCTTGGGATAATTGGTTCCCAACAATCCCAGCCGCAACCCATGAAAATGAATTATATAATTGGTCCTGAAGGTTGTGCACAAAACATATTGCATGTTTTTAGAACATTGTACACTTTCAAATGACAAATCGAAATTAGGGAAGTTAGAATTAAGAGCATGCCAACATTACTAACAAGGCACTTATCAATGTGCCTTGTTTTTACAAAAGGTGTCCCTAAATGTTGCATAAAACACACGTGGATAACTACGATGTTTAGAGATTGTTGAGCGGCAAGCTCAACTGGAGCCGAATCGGCTGAATAAGCCTGAGCCGGCAAGTGAGACGGATCGGTAAGCCGTGAGCAACCGAGCCAGCAAGCAACAGAGTCGGTGACCTGGGGAGCCGGTTAGCCGGATCCAATCGGTAACCGGTAGCCTAATATTAGTTTAGACTACTAGGCAATTATAGTCTCGTAGTAAGTGTTAAAAGCTCGTGTGAGCATTAAAGTACACGGTACTTGTGTCAGTCCTACGAGGACTTGTATAAATAGTGCTACTGAGCACAACTGTAAGCGATAGAGTGTCTTATATTTTTTGAATATAGCTTTGAGATTCTACTCTCTCTGTCTCTCCCGTGTACTCTGAGTATTCTCTACTTTCTCTGTCTTCCAATGCTTCCGGAAGTAATCGTTTTCATGGTATTAGAGCGCGAGGGTTGAGAACCTTTGCAGATGACAAACGCTTGAAAGCAAACCCTAACAGGTCGTAAGAACAGCAGACAGAGAAGTGATGGATAGAGGGATTGCTAGCTCGCTCCTTGTGGAGAAACTCGACAGATCCAACTACGCATCTTGGTCGTACAAGATGCACCAGTACCTACTTGGGCATGGCTACTGGAGCTTCGTCGAAGGAGCCAACGAAACAGCACCTGATGCGGCGCATAAGGACTTCCCAGTGTGGGAACAATCGGCAAGCAGAGTGATGTACTGCTTCGCGTCTAGTGTCGGAGACCAGCTGCTGAGCCACATCCGAGACGCCAAGATGCCGAAGGAGGCTTGGGGAAACCTGAAGAAGGTCTTCACCACGAGCACTACGGCCCGAAAGCTGCAACTCTGACAGGAGTTGAGCAATGTCCGATAGAAGGACATGTCGGTGGCGGATTACACGGCCCGGATCAAAGAGATCTGTGATTCTCTTGCCTCTATCAACGTTACCGTAGAGGAAGAAGAGATGGTACAGGTTTGTCTTGGGGGCCTGGCGTCTAAGTTCAGAGTGTTCCGAACGGCGGTGTGTACAAGGGAGAATACGCCATCATTTTTCGACTTACAGTCGATGCTCCTTGTAGAGGAGAACCACGCCGGTGCGTCAACTAGCGCACCCACTGACAGCCAGATGCTGTACACGGAGGCAGATCGGTCTCGTGGGTGTGGTGGACGAGG
Organism: Azolla caroliniana; assembly: GCF_043228905.1. Lineage (NCBI taxonomy): Eukaryota > Viridiplantae > Streptophyta > Polypodiopsida > Salviniales > Salviniaceae > Azolla > Azolla caroliniana. Next base: position 13,871,642 of record NW_028230449.1, on the reverse strand, counting down.
CGGGTCGGCACGCAATGCAGGTGGCCGACAAGAGCAAGAACGAAGGCACAGAGAATGTGCTGACAACAGTTCTGGGACTCCCACAGGTAGGGGGAGTCATGGTGACACCGGAAGACGGCAAGAGAAGTCAGCAACGGAATGCTGGTACTGTGGCAAAAAGGGACACAGAGAAAGCGAGTGCTGGAGAAAACGAGCCGATTTAGACAAATCCGGATCCGGCAAGGCTGGCAAGGATGGCCGGCAAAGCTCGCACTACGCGAAGGGATCGGGAGGATCCAAGGACGGTAAAGGGCCAGCCTTGGTAATGAAGCACGAGGCGAACTCGATGAAGAAGACCACTTCCAAATCGGAGGAAGTGTGGTATGTTGATTCAGGTGCGTCAAACCACATGACGAACCACAAAGAGTGGTTCTCCTTTTTGGAGAAACCGGATCAACCAAGAGTACTTGAAACCGGAGACGACACTCCTCACCCAATTGTGCACATCGGAGAAGTCCCTTTGAGCCACGTCGGACAGAAGGGGAAGCTGATGAACGTATTACACGTTCCGACAATCACGAAGAACCTGGTGTCGGTCGGACAAATCGTCGACCAAGGGATGTAGGTGCGGTTTACGCACCTCGAGTGCTTCATCGAGGAAGAGGGCCAGATTATTGCACAAGGATGCAGAGACGGGAGGATGTTTATCCACAACACCAATGACGTCGGCACCGCTCTGTTTGCAAAAGGATAGAAGGTCGAATCGGACATCGACCTGTCGCACAAGCGGATAGGGCACGTCAATTACCGGAGGCTTCAAGACCTGCAAACGAAACAAGTTGTTTTCGGTTTGCCGAAGTTCAGCGGCCAGAAGGCCCAACTATGTGAAGCCTGCCAACTCGGGAAGCAACACCAGCTTCGATTCCCTACCGAACGTAACCGGAGCCGTAACAAGCTCGACCTAATCCATTTGGATGTGTGGGGACCGGCACAAAATGTTAGTCTTGGCGGGAGTCAATATTTCGTTTCCTTCATCGACGACTATACGCGGCACACATGGATCTACCTCATTGAGTGGAAGAGTGAAGTCTTCGAGTGTTTCCGGAGTCTCCAAAGCATGGTGGAACGGGAATCAGAGAGGAAGATCAAATGCCTGTGGTCGGACGGCGGGAAAGAATACTTTTCCGGCCAATTCAACAGTTATCTGCAGCAAATGGGAATTCGGCGAGAGTTCAGCTGCAGATACACACCGCAACAGAACGATGTTGCCGAGAGGAAGAACCGGTCGCTCATTGATGCGGCAAGGGCAATGCTAGAGGAGAAGAGCATGCCCAAATTCTACTGGGCGGAGGCAGTCCAAACGGCTGTCTACATCTAGAACCGGATCAGTGACAAGGTGTCAGCTCACGAGCTGTATTTCGGACGCAAGCCGAATTTGAGACACCTTAAGATCTTCGGTAGCATTGCATATGTGCATGTATCGGATGAGAAGCGGAGGAAACTGGATACAAAATCGGAAAAATGCATCCTAGTCGGCTATGCTCAAGAGCAAAAGGGTTATAAGTGTTATAACCCCCAGACAAGGCAGGTCCGAGTTAGTCGAGATATCGAGTTTGATGAATCGGCATCATGGTACTCCTTACCGACTCCGACTTCCGAATCTGACTCGATGCCGGAGGATGAGGCTAGTCAGCCTGAACCGGCCCGGGTAGAGGATGATGAAGTGGGGACTCAGGATGAGAGTCCGGAATCGTTTTGGCTGAGCGGGCCGAACGAGAGACTGAGTCAATCTGACCAGTCCGATGAGGAACCGGCGAGTAGTGGAGACTTTGCCATGCACTCCCCGCGCAAGGAACCGAGGAGACGGTTCACACGCAAAGAGAAGGGGAAGAAGAGGATGCCGGAATTCGAAACCGGCAACGATGAGTCGGATCGGTGTGCATCCGACTCCGGCAAGGATAGAGGCAGATCTTTGACAATGAAGACCGAACTGGCCAAGAAAGGCCTTAAACCGGGTAACGGTGAATTACGCCAGTCCACCTGCCAGAAGGATCCCGTCAAGCGGTACGAGTACAATGAGTACATGGCGCATCACTATGCGTACATGACTAAGGTGGCGGAAGTGCATGAGCCGGAGAGCTACGCAGAAGCGGCAAAGGACGCAAATTGGCATGCCGCTATGGACGAAGAAATGCGGGCACTTGATGTCAACGAGACATGGGACCTGGTTGACCCTCCCTGTCACTGTAAACCGATCGGATGCAAGTGGGTGTACAAGGTAAAGTACAACGCCGACAGTTCCGTTAACCGGTGCAAGGCCCGGTTAGTGGCGAAGGGATACGCGCAGACCCACGGAATTGACTACGAGGAGACCTTCGCTCCGGTAGCGAAGATGACAACGGTTCGTATGGTGCTAGCGGTTTCTGTAGCAAGGGGGTGGCATCTTCACCAGATGGATGTGAAGAATGCGTTTCTTCAGGGTGATCTTGAAGAAGAAGTTTTTATGACTCAGCCCCCCGGCTTTCAATCGGAGATGAACAAGTCGGCGGTATGTCGGCTAAAGAAGTCGTTGTACGGCCTGAAGCAAGCCCTTCGAGCTTGGAATGCGAAGATCACGCACCGGTTGCGTAAGATGGGGTTTGTGGCCTCCAAAATGGACTCTTCGTTCATCCGACAAGGCTCAGCCGGTCCGGTATGTATACTGCTATATGTTGATGATCTAGTCATCACCAGACCGGGTGTTCTAAAAATCAACCGCGTCAAGTCCCTGTTGTCGGACGCATTTGAGATGAAGGACCTGGGGGACCTTCATTATTTTCTTGGGATTGAGGTGATCCGAACCCCCAATGGCATATTACTCTCACAATGACATTACGTCTTGAATATGCTGTACAAGTTCGGCATGACAGAATGCCGACCTGTCTCCACACCCTTGACCGGAACCAGAAGCTTCGTCCCAACTCCGGACCGGCTTGCAACGAGAAACGGTTCTGACAAATTTTCAGAAGCCTTATTTACCTGACTATCACACGACCTTACATCAGCTATCCGGTCGGAATAATAAGTCAGTTCATGCAGAAGCCGACCGTGGAGCACCTTCAGTGCGCGTAGCGGATACTACGATATGTAAGTTGTACGAAGGACCGGGGACTGTTATACTGGCAAGGTATAACCGAAGAGCTCGTCGGTTATACGGATGTCGACTGGGCCGACGATGCATCAGATCGCCGATCAACCTCTGGTTATATGTTTTCCCTAGGGATCGCAGCTGTTGCGTGGAGCAGCAAAAAGCAGCCAATAGTGGCTCTATCAAGCACTGAGGCTGAGTACCGGGGCGCTACCATTGCCACCTGTGAAGCCATTTGGCTTCGGTGATTGCTGCGAGACTTGCGGATCGAGGTACCAACCCCGATCCCGATTTATTGTGATAACATCAGCAGCATGCAGCTCGCCAAGAACCATGTGTTCCATGCTCGCACGAAGCACATAGAAGTGCATTATCACTTTGTATGTGAGCGGGTCCTGAGCGGTGAAGTTGAACTATGGTATGTTCACACGGATCGACAGGTTGTCAACATCTTCACTAAGCCGCTCGGATCGGACAAGTTGCAACACTTCACCGAAATGCTTGGTGTTCAACATCTCGACGTGCCACACTTGAGGGGGAGAATGGGCAAAGACACCGGAACGGGCAAAGGCAAAGAGACTGCCGATTGCGCCGGTGAGGGAAGAACAGACGAAGGGAGAGTCAAGAAGAAGAAAGGAGCCGAGTCGACAAGGGAAGTCGACACGTCTGAACAAGTCGGAACAAACGGCAACGACGATAGACTCAAGAAGGATAGAGTCGACCGAAGGAAGAAGGCCGAGACTCGGACATGGTCCGATGTGGTGAAGGGCTTGGAATCAGAAGACAAATCGGGAGCAACCGATTCAGACAAGAGCTGGAACGAATTGGAGATAATCGATTTGGTTCAATAGACAGATTCGGAAGAACCGGATCAATTCAAGGCCAAGCAGACACGGATGCAGCGGAAGTCGATGGCATTGCGGAGGAGCCGACGGATCGATAAGCGCTGGAGTCATAGCAGCGAAGGAGCTGAGAGGGGCCTATTGAGCAGACATACCAACCGAGGAGGTCGAGACGCGCAGAACAAGAGGGGTCGCGGCAAACAGAACCGGACTGGACGAGGAGCGCGAGCAAGGCGGAGCAACGCCAGGAGAAGTCGGTTGGAAGAACCGACTGCCACAAAGACTGACACTAGGATCCAACCTCAAGTTGAGCTTGAGGGGGAGTGTTGAGCGGCAAGCTCAATTGGAGCCGGATCGGCTGAATAAGCCTGAGCCGGCAAGCGAGACGGATCGGTAAGCCGTGAGCAACCGAGCCGGTGAGCTGGGGAGCCGGTTAGCCGGATCCAATCGGTAACCGGTAGCCTAGTATTAGTTTAGACTACTAGGCAATTATAGTCTCGTAGTAAGTGTCAGATGCCTGTGTGAGCATCAAAGTACACGGTACTTGTGTCAGTCCTATGAGGACTTGTATAAATAGTGCTACTGAGCACAGTTGTAAGCGACAGAGTGTCTTATATTTTTTGAATATAGCTTTGAGGTTCTGCTCTCTCTGTCTCTCCCGTGTACTCTGTGTATTCTCTACTTTCTCTATCTTCTAACGCTTCCGCAAGTAATCGTTTTCAGTGATGGATCCTAATTTCCTTTTAAAGAATATAAGGAAAGGGGGATTCTTATTACCCATTTTCTATTCTTTGTCCTTGCCATTGCTTGCAAACTAAGCACGACCATCATCCTAGCTCTCCTCCTCCCCAATCTTGACAACCACAATCTACATACACATAATGTTGGCCGGTGGGACAAGGTGTGAAAAGAGACAGATGGAGTAGAGTACAAAAAACCAAATAAAGGGAGTTGAGTATTAATGAGGAACAATTGTAACATGCCATGTTTCCCACAAATAGGAAGTGTGGAGGCCTACATAAACACCAAGTGATCGGAAAAGAGGGGGACTGATAGAATATTATTTTAGGCAAGAAGTGTACAGAGAGAGGGAGAGTGAGTGCTATACCGATAGTCGATCGGTACTTGTATTTGTTTGTATTCATAATCAAGTATTCTTTCTTGTGGGGTAATTCAATGTGTCTTTAAATGTGTGTTCTAAGTATATTGTTTGTGTGTAATCGCAGGTTTGTAATTGGCTGTAGCCGATTCGACATGATATCTATTATTGCGTTCCCTAAGAAGTTTTAAGATTTGTCTACATCGTTGAGTGTCGTACGGATCAGACGAGCTCGGGGATCCACCGAGAGAGTTATCTAGGAGTCCCTTGGGGTAGAGTTACCTCCCCTAACTCTTGTAACGAGCTAAGTGTACAACCGACGGGACGACCCCAGGTCTCTTCCTTCCTACCACAATTACCTTGATCCGGTTACTCATAAGTAGTAACCGAGAGTGTGTTCTTCCAGAGGGGAGGTAACACATAAGTAGGATATAGGTAGATATAAAGAGGTTAAATTATACACACATACGCGAAAAACATACAACATACACACACATACACTTACAATTATACAATCATACACATATATAGACACATTCATACAATCATTAATACAAACACACATACACTCATTCATTCATACTACCATTTATTCATGCACACACATCGACATTCATACAATATTCATTAGATCACATGCATATAGTTATACACATTCATGAAACTATTCATTCATACACACATATACATGAATTTGTACCACTATACACACATATTCATACATACATACATACATACATACATACATACATACATACATACATACATACATACATACATACATACATTCATTCATTCATTCATACATATGTATACATATTAGGCCTACAATTATTACATCCTCGTTTAATAATGTTGGGATCAAGACAAAATACGAAGATCAAGGGTATACAAAGACAATTCAATACCAAGTTCAATACAAGCATGATCGTGTGAAGTACAATCCATGCTCTCTCTCATTCTAATTAAGTTAGAGGTACTTAGTAATTAGTTTATTAATTATGTACCATTTAGTAATCAATATGTAAGGGAGTATTGTTGGAATTGAATCTTAAAAGAAATTTGTTATTGCTTTTAGTTAGAGATTACCCTTGCTACTCTCCTAATGTTAATATATCAAGTCTTCAAATATTATGATTTAGATGTTTGAAATTGAAATAAGCATGCAATCACCTTTCTAAACTTGTATATTAGCATCCCTCATGAATTCATGTATGGATGCTTCTTTGGAATATGTTGATGTCTTTGTTGTTCTTATTTAGCCCTTTCCATTCCAACTTTGTAATTTCTATGTCCTCAATATCATCTAGGGTGGACATCAAGTCATTGTTGAGTGACAAGCTCAACATGCCGGCTCGGTTGAGGAAGCCGAAAGCTGGTTTAGGGCCATTAGAGGCCTATATTCCTATTTTAGTAATAGGAATATTGTAGGAAATTAGTGTGAGAGGCTTATCGAAGAACATTCAAGTACTTGTCAGTACTTGATAGTGGGCTTATATATAAAATGCTCTATAAGCCCATTTGTTTGTACTGAGAACATTTTGAATAATTTTTTTTTGTTGTCAGCTCATCTCAGTCCTCTCTGTATTTGTGTACTTAGTTTAGTCTATGTGTGTTTCTAACTGTTTTTTGTTGTCTAGTTGAGTCGACTGTGTTTGTTGTACACAAACTTCCGCGTATAAAATTTTCACATGGTATTAGAGTGAGAGGGTTGTGTTAGGAAATAGGTCCCTCCGGATGGGAAGGAGAATGTGAGTAAGAGAGAAAAGTAAACTGAATCGGTCGACAATAACTCGGGATTATAATTGTAAATAGCCTCAATATGACCTTAGTAGGCTATATTTGTAAATAACTCATATTGTATATGAGTATAAATATAATTAGGGCATGTAGTTAGATGGATGATGATCATTGTTGTTGATATAGTTAATTAGAGCAGGAGAGAGATTGTGTGAGAGTTAGAAGTAACTCTATTGTAACCGTCTGTTAGACGAAGACGAGGTCGAGGTTGTTGCCTGTGAGTCTCCTTGTATCCTCTCATATATATAGTGTAACAGTTCGGGATGTGTGGGCTCCCATGGTTTTTCCCTTTTAGACTTTTCCACGTAAACATCCTGTAACATGTTCGGATTCACAAGTGGAAGGATCGCGCATAAATGGAAGGATAAGGAATATTCCATTTGATTTGAGTACTTTTTAAGTGATATTACAAAACACATTGATATGAGTATCATACATTCTCAAATATACTATGAAAAAGGTTAAAAATCCACCATTTTCGTGATTTAAAAATAAATTAAAAAAGTGAAATATCAAAGAGTTACATTCTCAATTTATATCACAAACTTTACGGCCAATGTTTTTTTATAAGAAACGACATTCATAGGAATTGAAAGAGTTCAAAACACATGCTTTTATATTACTCGATTTGTTACAAGCGGAAGGTAGTTACACTTAATAGCTAAACATACATTCATGATCACTCCTTTACGGAGAATCACTACTATAACTAATATACAATAAGGATTCCTCATCGTCATCCTCGGATGTACCAATCAATGCATTATCTTCATCATAAACCAAATGTAGATCTCGTTTGCCTTCGACTTGAGTCACCTTGTAGACCTGGTAATTTTTCTATTATTATATCTACTGTTGAATTCCTTAAACATCCAAGTTTTGTAAGCGTGAAGTTGTACATGATGATATCCACATCAAAGATATCAATAGTCAAGGTGTTACGAATGTTTTTCTTCCTCTTCTTATTTCCCCTTGTTGTCGGGCATGCAATCATCTCCAATGTATACTTACCTACAAAAGCATTTTCATTTCTAGTGTTGTACCAATGCACTTTTATAGACTTGATCGTGTTTTCTATTTCATGCATTAGTACTTCTAGAATTTTACCAATCCAAAATTGGTGGTCTTTTGAGTTGTTCATCAGGAGGTGTTCCAATCAACATCCCCACTGCGAGCTCTTGCAAATTGCCTTGCCATCTAGCTTCAACTGCTCTGGTCATCCTTGGTCCCACATAAATGTCTCTTTGTTGTGGATGAACCAAACTGTCATTAATCGCATTAGTTGGTTGCTCCGGAGTTTTATTTACACGATCATGTTGTTGCGACCATGTGAATGGCATTTCCAAAGTCCAATTATCACCAAATACACAATTGTCAATAATTCCTTTCTGATCACTAAAAAAAACATCCCACCATGACGTGTCTTGTTGTGCGGCATATTTCTTTGCGGCCTCAATATGCTTCCTTTTTTCGGTTAAGGCTTGGAGACATAAGTGTTTTTGTTCTTCTATCAAGTCACGATGCAACTATCCTTTCTTCTCAATTGGCATTTGTTTAGCTCCATGGAATATTGTACTCGGCATACAAAGTAAGAACTGGCAATTGCCTTCAGGTTCCCATTTTGTAGAAGATGAATATTGCTTGGCATACAAAAGCGTAGAACCACTTATTTCATTTTTCTTTATCATAAAAATGTGATTGAAGCTTATATTGTTTAACTAGGCGAGCACTTTAACATTCCCAACACCCCCATCTGATATATATCTCTTAAAGTCATATATCTCCTTCAAATGTAACACTTTTGGGCATGGTGTGTAGGCATCACAAATGACATCAAATAGTTTGGGTAATGTGAAAGCATCATGCCGAGAGAACTATCTAGAGAATGTGCTAAACATTTGATCTATATGATCATGTGTGTGGCCAACCAAAAGAAACTTGACTTTTATTTTTCTAAACAATCCTTGGTTGACCAACATACTTAGATAGCCAAACACAGTTGAATTTCTGTTCTCTCTAGCAATACTAATTAAGGTTCAAGATTTGTAATGTATCCTTATTTTACACCATAGTATTGTCCTCTCTGGTGCACATGCACAAGTACTGACTATGGTTTACAACTAAGTACTCAGATCCCGCATGCACAAGTACTAATTATAACTCAGCATTGTCCTCTCTTGTGCATTAGTATGCCCCCCCCTCTTGTGTTTGTTTCCCTTGAATATATATATAGCATCCCTTCTGCTCGGCGTTTTCCACTCCTTTATATTCGGCTTCCTTTTTCAGTTGTTAGTACTCGACTAGTTTTGCTAAGTTTCACACTTGTCCCACCGGGTAACAATTTCTTTGTCTGAATTTGTTTTGGCCGCTATAATGATTTTCTAATTTATCTATGTTGTGGCCGCTTGAGTTTATCGATGTTGGGTGATTTGTCATTTCTTCATTATTACAATCTCCTTGCATGAACATGTTTCTATTTGGCATATTCTATTGATTTCCTTTTCCATGAAATTGGTTTTGTGTCTGAATTTTTTTTGACTGTCATAATGATTTTCTGATTTAGCTATGTTGTGGCCGCTTGAGTTTATCGATGTTGGGTGATTTGTCATTTCTTCATTATTCCAATCTCCTTCCATGAATATGTTTCTGTTTGGCATATTGTATTGATTTCGTTTTCCATGAAATTGGTTTTGTTGTAGTTGCTTAGATCGATCTTGTGTGATAGGGCCACCATATTTTACAACCTGAGAATCGCTAGAAAATGTTAGTTCATTTTGAGAATTCTCATTTAGATTATGTACCTCATGGTTTGTGTGTTTCTTCATTATCGTTGCTTCATCGAAAGTGACAGATTGGCTGAAGAGAAATTCTTTTACACCCAATGCTTCTCCATAGCCTGTGAACATGCATTTCCTTGCATGAGGATTCAACGTCCTTCGTTTCTTTTGAGGAATATGGTTGTACGCAATGCAACCAAACACACGTAGATGTCCAAGGTGTAGTTTGTGGCCATACGATATTGCGTGTGGGGTGTTTAGTCCCAATACTTTATGTGGTGATTTGTTTTGTAGGTAGCATTCTATAGCAATAGCTACTTGCCACAATTGGTTATGTAGACCCACAACTTGTAACAGACATCTACTTGCATCAAGTAGAGTTTTGTTCTTCCGTCACCTATCCCATTTTGTTGTGGGTTGTAGGGAACTGTATCCTCATGCTTTGAACTCGTGATTTGCACAAAACTTTATCCATTCTTTGGAAAAATACTCAGCACCACTATCACTCCGAATTATGGAAATTTTTTGTTGGCCATGATTCTCCACATATGCCGTGTAGGAAATGAAATCTTTGAAGGCCCCTGACTTTTCTTTAAGAAAATATAATATAGTGAAATCATCATTGAAAGAGATGAAATACTTATTACCATCCAAGGATGTTGTTTGTATCGGTCCACACAGACCTGAATGAACAACTTGTAATGGTCATTTTGTCTTTTTGTTGTTGTTAGTTGCGAATTTTTGCCAACATTGTTTGCCGTATATACATCCGTCACACACAAAAATATATTTGAAGGGCCTAGTGGGGATTCCTTCAAGGAACTTCTGGATTTGTCATGTGTTCATTTACTTTGGGTTGAGATGCCCAAGTCGATGATGCCAAAGTAATGTTGAATCAGCATGGATGTATCTTCTTGCAATGAGGGCTCAGATAAACGTTTTGTCTACCATTTGTAGTGGGTATAACCGCCCTAATTTTGGACATGTGATATTCATTGTTTCACCGGTTGGTAGTTTGTGGTAAATTAATGCACAATAGCAATGAAATTCAATAATGGTTCCCTTTGCAATGGCTTCACTTACGGAAAGTAAGGTCTTCATTATTCCTGGAACATAATAAACATTAGGTATACTTACTGATTTTGAATGATTCATAGATAGGTGTACTTCTCCTTTGCCGATGGCGACTTTCATTCCGTTGTCACCAAATCTCACTTCAAGCGGTTGTGAGAGAAGTAGGTAGTTGTGTAGAATACTCCAGTTATTGGTCAAGTGATGAGTAGGACCGGTGTCAAAAAACAATAGATTGTTATCATCATTCTTTTAGTTTATGCATTGATCTTCCACTTCACTCATAAAAGCTTGAATGAAATTGTTTGGATTCTATACTGGGTGCTATGTTCTTGAGGATGAACTCTCTTCCCTTTTCCTTTCAGGTCGTACTACTTCTTTCTGCAGTCCCGTTCGAAGTGGCCTCGTTTGTTGCAGTACCTACAAATGATTGTGGATAAGGTAATGGCACCTGATCCACTTGGTCTAGTTTTAGGCTGAAATTTTGGAACTTTTCTTTTGAAAAGTTTCTTGGTTGATTCCTCATTGGTGCTGCCATGGCCATGTGGTTCACTTCATGTTGAGTATTTGTCCTTTTCCTTCGCAATTCGTCTTGCTATTAGGTTTTGTAGATTGAGATTTTTGTCTTCACTGTGGATGCTAACAAATGTCATCTAAGATGATGGTAATGCTCCCATCAAAATCTCACATTTTGAGGTCTCCTCTATGTTGTTTCCTGTTATGACTGTCGCATCTAGTTATTTCTTCCATTTGCTGACGAATATGTTATTCCTTAGGGCCAGACAATGGCCTAACACAGAGTGTCTCTGGAAGACACTTCACCAAAGGGGTGTTACGGCAAGATAACTTAAGACACAACGATTACTTCGACTTAATTAGCTACTTAGCAATAAGGCATACACTTATTACATGCGTAATATATAACAATTAATTCAGAACGGTAATCAATACGTGAAGATAAAACAAGAAGCTTATATTAATTCTCCTTTAAAGTTATACATTGTAACCAAGCCTTTATATAGGTCACCGGTGCTGCGTACAAAATGGTGCCAACCGGCACTAGTTCGGAATTGGTCCGGATCTGGCTCGGCATTCCGATTCCGGTCCGTCCTTCACTACATAATTATAATCTAATTTACTTAATTAAATATATTCCGAATAACCATCCCTTTCACATTCTGGTCTCTGCTCCTTTGTCGGCCGGGTAACACATGGCATGCATCCATCGTAGCTTCTCCTTTTCTTGCAGTGCCTTCTCTTTCTCCTCCTTTAGCCGGTCGTAGGCCTGATGTCCTTTCCGCAGATTCTCTTCTGCCCGGCGGAGGTTCTCAGCAGTCTTTCGTTGCTCTTCTTCTGCTGCTTTCTTCAAGTCCTGCTCTCGGGTGCGTAATGCTTCCTGTGCGGCTAGTTCATCTCTTAATTCAGCAAGCTCTTTTGCTTGTGCTGCCATTATCTCCGGGACTGTTTCCGTCTCCGAGGTCTTATTGCTATGTACAAGTGCTGGTGCTTCTTTATTCTGTACATCGACCGGGGTCACTGGTGCTTGGAGCTGTGGTCCAGTTAAGGTCATTTTGGCCAATTCTTCTGTGGCCAGGTTGAAGTCTTGTTCTAGGCTCCAGATCCTTGACCGGGCCGTCTCTAGTTCTCCGGTTGTGACAAGCAACCGGTCCATCTGCGGTTTTTCTTCTGCCTCTATGTAGTGTACCACTCCGGCAATGTGTTCTCCGATCCATCGGAGCCATTGGCTGCCGGTGCCCTGTTGTTGCGTCTGCCTGGAGGGTTGGCTGTTGGTGTCGTTGGCCAGTGGTCGGTTTTGTCCAGTTGCGTCGAGCTGCAACTATAGCTCTTGTTGGTGACCACTTTGCCGTTCTGGTTGCGGCTCCGTTGGCCGCTCCGCCTCTGAATGCATATCGAGTCTTGCCGTATCCCGACCCGTCGGTAGAGGTTGTTGTGCAGGGGGCTCTGTGGCCGGTTCTGTCCGAACCGGTTCCAGTTCCATCCTTGGTGCGGGCTGCTCAGGGCGGGGTATAGGCGTTCCATCCTTCTTTGGGTTCAAACGCTCCCCAGCATGTTCGGAGGTGCTTGCCTTCTGGCACGGCTGGAGGTGCTTGCCTTTTGGCACGACTGGAGGTGCTCTAACGGTTCCTCCTTTGCTTCCTCCTCCTTAGTCCTGATGTTGATTTTCGCTGCCAAGGGGTCCGACGCTTGTTGAACCGGCCAGCTAAGCCTGATCTTGATAGGCCGAACCGGTGGCTCCTCCTGTGTTTCCGCCTGCCGCTTCCTATTGGCGCGCTCCTTTGCCACCTGGTCCGTGTCAGCCACCTTCCCTTTGGTTGCCTTGGAAGCCAACAACTGTTGCCGTTTTCGGGGTGCCTTCGGTTGTCCTTCCCCGCTTCGTGGCCTTCACGGGTTTGATAGGTGGTGCCAATAGGGTGAGCCATTGCGCCACTGCCGTCCATATCTTCCGACCCTCTTTGCCTCTGACAGATTCGATGCCCATACAGAGGCCATCCGCAATCAATACCACCCAGTCCACCTTCACGCCTTCATATGTGGCTATGATTAAGCCGGCCCGTTTCTGGGGCATGCAAGGGGGTCGAGGGTATACATGTCCGAATTCATGGAACACACGGGCAATCTCTCGAAAGAGAGGATCTTCCCCGCCCTGTGTCCGGTAGGCCTTGCTTGCGAGAGAGTATTCCCCAAAATATTTTCGGAGCTATTCCGGGGTAGGATTGTCGATAGTGAAGATTCCCCCTTCCGGAAGACCAATCAACGCATGGATGGCCTCCTCAGTAATCAACTCCGTGTTGATTTCTTTGACTATCTTCTCGGCCTCCCGGTGCGGTGGAGCCTCCATGATGGTGAGGAAACCCTCTAAGCCGTGTTGCTTTAGCCACTTCTTGGCTGCTTCAGAGAGTGCTTGGCAGTCCATGGTTTCGTCAAGGTCGGTGAGCGCTGGTGAGGGTCATGTGTGAGGAGTCTCTGTGTGCATGGGTTCGCATCTGCTGATCTTCAATCACTTGTCTGCGTTTGTGCTCCTTTGTTCGCGAAATGTGAGAGTTTCTATGTGGCGGGGGTCTTCTTGTTGCATGTTGGCGCCTATTTTTATTTTATTTTTCATTACCCGCGCATGTGCACGTCGTGTACTAAAATAGAATGACGTGCCATGTGGTGGTGGTTTAATACCCTATTAATAGCCCACTACGTACCTTTTCAAAGTGCCTATTCACTCCTTGTTTTTGCATGTGTCTGTTCACCCCTCGCCCTTGCATGATTTACTTTGATTTTTTGATTTTTTGATTATTTTTTAATGGTTTTGCTAATTAGCAACCAGTCCCACTGGACCCCTATCCGGATTGTGATCCTTGCCGGACGTTGGACCGCTTGTTGTCGCTTCCGACTTACCGGTGTCTGGTTTTGTGTCGCCCTTCACTTGTTGAAATGGGTTTTTTGGCATGGGTCCATTGTATGGTTTGAGTCGGAACCCATTGACCCATTTACCCAGAACCTCGCCGGCGAGGGTCCCTAATTGGTAGGAACCATTGAACTCTCGCATAATCCAGTATGGTCCGGTCCACCGAAACTGTAGCTTTCCTGGCATCTTACCCATCCGGGTCTGGAACACAAGTACCGGCTTACCGATGTCGAACATCTTTTTGTTCCCTTTAAGGTGACGATCCACGAACGCCTTCCTTCGCCGTTCCTCTACTTCTAGGTGCATGATGCTGGCTAGCCGGTGTTCTTCCAATTCGCACAACGCGTTTAACCAGATAGCTTCCGATTCCTTCTCATTTAGGCGTTCCCAAATCTGTATTCGTAGACTCGGGACCTGGAACTCTACCAGCGTCACTGCTTCCAATCCGAATGCTAGGCGGAACCATATTGTGCAGATACTTGTTTTATATGCCTTTCGGTAGGCCCAGAGTGCACTATGCAACTTTGTATCCCAATCCGTCCGGTTCTCATTGACGATTTTCCGCAGGATATTCTGTAGTGTTTTATTTGTTGACTCTGCTAATCTGTTGGCTTGCGGATAATAGGGAGTGCTCCGTTTGTGCACCACCACATAAAATGTTGTCAAACTTTCCACTACTTGCCCTAAGAAGTGCCCACCTTGGTCACTTATGAGGTCTATCGGACATCCATATCGGCACCAGATGCATTCATATAAATTTTTTGCCGTGGATGCCGCGGTGTTGTCGCGTAGTGCTTTTGCTTCCACCCATTTCGTGCAGTAATCCGTAGCGACGATCACGTACCAGTTGCCAGTTCTCATTGCTAGTGGTTTGAACGGACCGACAAAATCTAGCCCCCATTTCTGAAATGGTTCTAACAGTAGCACGGGCTGGTGAGGCATTCTAGCGTGTTCGGTTGGTTGCCCCATTCGTTGACATAGGTCACATTCTTTAGCGTACCGGACGACATCTTTCAATGTTGTCAGCCACCATAGTCCACTCTGCCATATTTTCCTTGCCGTAGCGTCTCCGAAATAATGTCCCCCGGCCACGCCGCAGTGTGCCTCGCGCAATATTACTTCCCTTTCGTCACTGCGCACCGCACGCCGCCATATGCAATCTGTGCCTTTGTGGTACAGTGTGTCCTGCAATAGACAGAAGTGTCGGCTTTGAACCGCTAAGCGTTTCCTTTCGTCTCTGTTCATCTCCTTCGGAGGTAAACTGGTGCTTAGAAATTGGTGCATGTTAGTGAGCCACTTGTCTTCCTCTGCGACCAAACTATCCGTTGCCGTTTCTGCTGTGACTCTAAACAACTTTGCATCCGGAAAGTCGTTTGGAACTCCGTCACTAGTTTCGCCAGAATCCAGCCGGCTTAAATAGTCCGCTACCACATGCTGTATGCCGGGTCGGTGGAATATCTTGAACTCAAATTCTTGTAGTAGTAACGTCCACCGGGCCAGCTTACCGGTGAGTGATGCTTTGGACACCAAATAGAGGAGTGCCGAATGATCTACGTGAAAGGAAAATTTCCTTCCCAACAGATAGTGTCTAAACTTGGTGACACTGTAGATCATACCCAAAGCCTCCCTTTCCGTCGTGGAATAATTACGTTCCGCTTGGGACAACTTCCAGCTGGCATAATAGACTGGCCGGTACCATTTTGGTTCTGTCAGTTTCATTAGTGCGCTCCTGATTGCAATGTCGGACGCGTCAACGAACACATGGAACTCTTTGGACCAATCCAGAGGTTGCACCACCTATGCTTGTGACAACAATACTTTTAGTGCCCGGTAAGCCTGGTCTTCTGTGTTCGTCCATCAGAACGGTGTCCGATGTACTGCGGCATGCAGTGGTGTAGCCAGATTTGCCAGATACCGGAGCATTCGGCTATGCCACCGAATTTGTCCTAAGAACTGACTTAGTGCCTTTGCCATGGCTGGTGCCGGTGCCTCCAGGATTGCTTTTACTTTGTCCGGATCCACTGCAATACCGTCCTTGCTGACTATAAGGCCTAGTAACGCTCCACTGGTTACTCCGAACATGCATTTTGCCGGGTTCAGGCCTAGTCGGTAAACCCTACATTTTTCTAGGCATAGTAGGAGGTGCTGAAGGTGATCCCCTTCCTGGCTATAAACAACGAAGTCATCCAAAAACACCTGCATGAATGCCGGAATGAATTCCCCGAAAATTTCCATGATGATTCGTTGGAAGGTTGCTAGTGCCGTTTTCAGTCCGAACATCATCACTATGGCAACAAAGACTCCCCATTCGGTGACAAAAGTGGTTTTCTCTTGGTTGGCGGGGTGCATCTGGATCTGATTATAGCCGCTGAAAACATCCAGAAAACTGTACACCTTATGACCGGCGACTGCATCCAGGACTTAATCCGTGAATGGAAGTGGGAAGGCGTCTGTTACCGTAGCCGCATTCAATTTCCGGTAGTCGACGCACACTCTGATCTTACCGTTCTTTTTGGATACTACCACTATCGGGCGGAGCCATGTGGCTTTCTTTACCGATCGGATGAAGCCCACTCTCATCAACTTGTTGATTTCTGCTTTGACCTTTGCTACGTAATTCGGGTTCATCCAGTAACGCCGTTGCGCTACCGGTTTGGCGTCTTTGCTCAGATGTATCTGGTGTTGATATAACTGAGGATCGAGTCCCGACATGTCTTTGTAGGACCAGGCGAACACATCGCGAAATTCTTTTAGGAGTGTGATCATTGCCGTTTTGTTCTCCGAAATTATTTCCTTGGCGATGTGCATCGGTCTTGTCTCCTCTGTGGTACCTAGGTTTACCTCTTCTAGTTGGGATGCTTTCACGCACTGTGATACTGCCATTTCTTTTTCTAGTGCCTCCTGTGCTTGCCGTAATTCACGGATTGCCTCTTTATCCGGTTCCTCGTCGGTCCCGTCCGGTTGTAGTACGTATGGTGATACTGCTGCGGCTGCATCAATCTCGAAAAGAGGTATGATCTTCGGATTTTCCTGTAAGTATTGAATGACCTCTTCATCCGCCAATCCTTCTAGCATGTTAACACATTCTGCATATAGCGGCGTTGATTCCTTGCCGGCACCAGATTGTGGTTGAGTCGGTACTCGTACTTTCGCTTTTCCACGCTAGAACGTAATTTGGTTCTTCCTCCAGTTTTGCTTTATGTGTGTTGTTTTTAACCAGGGCCATCCCAACAATAGTGGGTAAGCTCCCTAAGCTTGTAGTTGGAGAACTACTGCGGAAATGTGAAATGTGTGACTCCCGATGGTCACTTCTAGATCGCGTATTAATCCAGTTGGCCGTACGGAGCTAGTGTCCGCCATCCGAAGCCAAAACGGACACGGTTCCCACTTCTGGATTCCTAGCGTGTTACACGTTCGGAGGCTGATCACGTTCATGCTGGATCCTCCATCGATAATCGTGTCAAGTAGCTCTTTTCCCTTCACGATGGCTGTGATTGCTGGACTGCTTGTGTCCACCACTTCCGGTCCTTCCTCCAGATTTGAAAAGAATGCCGGAGCCGGTGGTGTGTCAGCTGCCGTCCTTCCGTGAACCGTGGTACCAGTTGCAAAAGGCGGCCTAACGACAACGTGATTTGGCATTCTTGTAATGCCTGCCATGTTGGGTTTTCGGGTTGCCCCGGGCCAGTGAGCTCTTCGGCATTCTCCTTTTGTTTTTCGAGCTTAGCCGCATTCCGTTCATTTGCCTTCTTCACCCATTCGGTTGCCTGCTTCCGGATGGCTTCTTGAGTTTCCCACTCTTTGGCTTTGCCTTTTGATCTTGTAGTGACTTGTTGTATGTCCGCGACTTCCGCGTCTACCATGTTCACCACTGGTCGTTTGTCGTAGCTCTTCGCCGGACATTGATTACTATAGTGACCCTCTTGCTGGCAATAATAGCAGTACGGCTTCCGGGCGTTGCTAGATTCAGTGTGTGTGCTTCGTGGCGGACTGGGGGCAAGTGGTTGGTTTTGGTTTGGTTGGCTGCTCAGAGCGCCCTTTTCCGGTTCCCATGGATGCCCCCCCTTTTTGTTGAAATGATGTTTCTTATTGAAATTCTTTTTGTTGCGGTATCCTTGCCGGGGGTGGTCGTCATCCTTGCCATAGTCGTCCCGTCGGTGGTTGTAACCAAGGGAATGATCCCGGTTATATCTTTCATACCGTCCATTATAGTCCCGGTATCTATCCTGTCTATCATACCGGTCATACGCATCTCTTCGGTCGCTATACCGGACATCTTGTGTCGGCCGGTAGCGCTGCTCTCGCCGCCAACGTTCTTCTTCTTCCTCCCGGTTGCTCCGTGGTTCAATTTGTCGAACCGGTGGTGCTTGTCGATTTAACAAGTTTTATACTCACACCGTTCCATTGTGTGACTTCTGGAGTGGTAGAGCAAGCATTGGGAACACATGGTCCATTCCAGCGCCGAATGACCGGCATTCATGCATATCGTACATTGAATTGCTTGTCGGAAACGGAGGTACTCTTCTGTTGATAGCGTACGCTGAAGTGCGCCCATGGTTAGCCATGAACTCGAGTTTTCCATTTTCCGAACTCGGTCAATCACTTGATCTATGCTGTTGGTGCGGAAATCGATGACCGTGCACACCGTCCGTAAGGGTTCCCAGAGTGCTGCTAAGAATATGGCCTTTGTTTCTTCCTCTAGTGGTGTCCGGTTGAGCTGACTGTGGAGCCGTTGGAACCGGATGATAAACTGTTGGATGTTCTCCGTTGGTTCCTGCCGGATACTGTAAAATAACCCAACCATTTCCCGCTGGTCCATCTCCTTGAGGAAGAAATGCAAGAATTTTATCTTTAATGTTTCAAACGTGGGGATGGTGTTGGGATCCTGTGTTCGGTGCCATCTGGCGGCCAGTCCCTCCAAGGTCATGCCGAACTCTGCCCGTTTTGAGCATTCCTCTTCAACTGCATTTAAGCGTTGGGACACATGGTTCGCTTCCTAGGTCTCCTGAAACACATGGACGTGGGCTTCCGCGTCTGGATCATCCCGGTATCTGGGATATTGGAACGACATATCGTCATCCGGTGTCGGTACATGGGTTGGTGGTGTCGGTGGTCGTTCCTCCTGTGGTGGTGTCGGAGGTTTTCCCCGGTCTTCTGTCGCCGTCGGAGGTCTTTCCTGCTCCTCTTGTGGTGTCAGAGACTTCTCCTCCTCGACTTCCGGTGTGAGAGGTCTCTCGTCGTCGAATTCTGGTTCCGGAGTGTGGTCGACATCTGGTACCGGAGTTTCTGGCCTTGTCGACTCGGGTTCTGGTGTCGGCAAAGTATTCGAGTCCTCATCCTCTGGTCCGCCTGGGGTGTTGTTATTGCTGCGGTAGTTCATCTGTGCGTTGTATTCCCCGTCCGAACCTGATTCAAATGCTGAAAATGCTTCGGATTCGCCTTCCCCCGCTACCAATCGCTGGAAAAGGGATTCTGCTTCCCGGAGGCTGCTTAGGCTGCTTCCTTCGTTCGGGTAGGAGTTTTGTGGTAGCCGAAGTGATTCCTTGGCCACTCTCCGGATCACTTTCGAAAATCAGCGATCCGCTCTGATTTCTTCTGCCGCTTGTTGGAAAGCTTCTCGCTTCCTCAGCCGTTCAGCAAGTTGCCTTGCTTGCTCCGTAACCGGGTCGTTCGTTGGTCGCGTCATCCATTCCCGCCGCTGTTCGCTGCGATTGTGTAGGAATCGTGGTCGCCAAAAACTGTGTTATTCCTTAGGGCCGGACAATGGCCTAACATAGAGTGTCTCCGGAAGACACTTCACCAAAGGGGTGTTACGGCGAGATAACTTAAGACACAATGATTACTTCGACTTAATTAGCTACTTAGCAATAAGGCATACACTTATTACACGCGTAAGGTATAACAATTAATTCAGAACGGTAATCAATACGTGAAGATAAAACAAGAAGCTTATATTAATTCTCCGTTAAAGTTATACATTGTAACTGGGCCTTTATATAGGTCATCGGTGCTGTGTACAAAACAGTGCCAACTGGCACCTATTCGGAATTGGTCCGGATCCAGATCGGCATACCGATTCCGGTTTGTCTGTTCACTACATAGTTATAATCTAATTTACTTAATTAAATATATTCCGAATAACTATCCCTTTCACATTCTGGTCTCTGTTCCTTTGTCGGCCGGGTAACATAATACATCAAGTTGTTCTCCCTCTTGCATTTCTAGGTTCATCAAAGTCCTGTATGGGAATACTTTTGTTGTTCCATCAAAGTGTTGGTGGGGTTTTCGTAGATACTCCCACATTTGTTGGGCATTCTCCAAATCGTGAACATCATCAACTTGTTCATCGCTGAGGTGCCTCATGATTTCCATTCTAACACCCAAATCTCTACTCTTCCATTGTTTCAATCCATTTTGTATATTTGGAATGCTCATTGAACCATCCACTAGCTCTTTTAGGTTTACTCTTTCTAGGATAAGCTCCATCCTTGTCTTCCACATCCGGTAGTTGTTATTTGTAAGTTTCTCTATTGAATACTTTCTTGAAATATTGTTGGATGTTGATGATAGGAGATTCTGATTTTCTGCTTCATTGGATGTAAATGAAGACAGGTTTTCCATTTCTTCCTCGGAGTACATGTTGTTTGGATTGTCTGGATCAATCCAAGCAAATGGGTTGTATTGTGTTTTGCTTGGTGTCCCTTGGAGAAGCTATGATACTATGTAAGGGAAAAGAGGCAATAACAGACAAGACGAAGACAGGGAGGAAGAGAGATGGAGAGATATGGGAAGACAATGTTGTAAAAGAAGAACTCAATGTATTTCATTACTAGCAAGAAGCTTTTATATAGAAACATACAAAACATTGAAATGTGTAGGTTACAAAACAATTGTAATTGATGTAATATTTTACTATCTGTAACGTCTCCATAGATATTTATATTGTATTTGTTGAGAATCAAGCTCAACATAGTGCAATGTTGTTGTGTTATTCTGCACGCGTAGGACAAACCAAGGTAGGACCGCGAGGGCCCTGAACCGGGGAATAACTGAACCGAGGGAGGGGCGACACGAAACCACGACCGAGCCGTGCACACAAATATACAAAGAACTCATAATCAAGATCGAACGACGAATAAAATATATATATATATATATATATATGATCAAGATTACAGCCGGCTAGCCGGCAAGCGTCAACGCGCAGACCCCAACCCACACAACGCACACCGACAACGCGAGATGGAGCCTCTACCGGAAGCACTCGGGCTTTCCACAAAGTAGAGGCAGCCTCCCAAAACCTGTAGAGAACAATGAAAGACAGAGGAGAAGGGCTCGGTCCTAGTCCGACAGCACTTCGTCCTCTTGCCTTATCTAGGCCGCCGGGAGGGACCATTACACCCTGGTCACATCACCTTTATTCTTTGTCCCTTCAAACAGAGATACGCATCGATTCCCCAATTATGTACCCCTCATCAATACTTGAGCCCACGTGTAAGGGCCGGTTCACGCTCTCTATTCACCGATTCCTCCTAGGGACGGTTTTCTCCACGACATCCGCCCCCACCTAACCGCGCATCCACCGGTATGCGCCAGAATAGATCTTTGCCAGAGACGACCGGACCATGCTTATCTTTCCCCATCCACTCCGAACTAGTCACTATCGCTATCCATGTCTTTTGGGTCCGGTTCGTCCTCGTGCTGCTTCTTGAATGCCTTGATCCTCTTCCCCGCCACCAGCACAACTATCCTCGTTCCGTCGAGCCCCTCGAGATGGTAGGTGCCATTGTCGTTGGTGCTTGTCATTGCGTAAGGCCAGAACCACCTCCTCGCAAATTTCCAGATCGCCTTCCTCAATTTTCTTCGGTCGTAGTTGGTGAGTCCGGTCAAATCGCCCCTTGTTCTTTGTCCTTGCCGCACGCAGCTTCCCCGTTGCTCGTTCCACTTCCTCCGGTCTTCGCTCGAACTGTCGAATTTGCGCCACTAACAGCTCCTCCCGACTCATCTCGTCTATCCAGTCCACCGCGGTCCATGAGGAGATTGTTCACCCCATCAGCATGATCGGCTTCTGCCCATACATCAGCTCCGCTGGCATGAACCCGGTTACCGAAATGTGCGTAGTTCGGTCTGCCCACAACGCGTAAGGCAGGAGTTGCGGCCAGTTCCCAACTTGGCCTTCACATGCCTGTACCAACGACTTTACGATTGGCCTGTGTTCGCGTTCCACCTTCCCATTTGCCTCCAAAATTTACGTCATGGTGAGCGAGAGTTTAACCCCTAACCGATCAAACAGCTCTTCGGCCGCTTGCGCATCCAGTTCTCCATGGTCCGCTATGATCTTCCCTACGCACCCGTACCGACATACCACCTCTTCGATTAGGAACCGACACACGGCCACGGTCGTCTTGTTCATTAACGCTCGGCCCTCCACCTGGTTCGTTAGGTTCTCTCGTGCTAGCACCAGGTATTGCATCTGCCCTACCTCCATCGGCATCGTCACTAGATCCATCATCCACTTGAAGTGGACGGTCGGCGGGTAAGTTGGGTGTAGCTCATCCTGATGTCGGACTATGGAGTGTATCTGACAGCTTTCGCAAGTCGTTACGAACTAATGTGTTGGGAGACAGGTCCCTCCGGATCGGAAGGGCGAAGAATAGTGGTGAAGAACAGGGAAACCGGATGACGAGTACCCGGCTACGGAGAGCCGGATGATGTAGACCCGGTGAGAACCGGATGAGGAGTACTCGGCTACGGAGAGCCGGATGGTGCAGACCCGGTGAGAACCGGATGGAGAGACATATTCGTAAATATGTTTCTGAGAGTCCATCATGGCTATATTTGTAAATAGCCAAAAAGTCATATTAGTATAAATATGACTTAGGTCAAACTTTTAGTTGCGGTTGTGATTCTTGTTGGTGCAAGGAGAGAGAGAGCGTGTAACTGTGTACAAAGAGAGAGAGAAAGAGGTCGTTGCCTCTGTTGTAACCGCCGCCTATGGCGAGGATCGTGAGCGCGAGGTCGTTGCCTCCGTGAACTCACTGTTGTACATTCTAACATAGTGATAGTTTGCAGCCTATGGGCTGCCGTGGTTTTTCCCTTGGTTTGGGTTTTCCACGTAACCATCTAGTGTACTCGTCTCTTCTTCGTGTCGTTCATTATTTCCCGTTTTCTGTGTATGATTCTAAGCTCGGTTGTGGCTGACGTTGCGTATAGGGAGCGTGCAGTTCCGTCAAGTGGTATCAGAGCAAAACGACACAGAAAATGGACGATTCGTTGGGAGGCATGTTCGAGCTTACCGGCTCCAACTATTCGGTATGGAAGTCAAAGATGACGGACATGCTCGTGGTTAAAGATCTTTGGTTGCCGGTTCAGTTTGGGGACAAGAGACCGGACAAAATCGACGCCACGATATGGGAGGTGATGCACATGAAGACAACGGCTTACATACGGTGCTTCATCAACATGAGCCTATACAACAACTTCAATGAAGAGAGCGAGGCTCATGAGCTCTGGGAGAAGATCGGCATTATGTTTCAAAACAAAAATGTTGTTAATCAGGTTTCGGTATTCCGGAAGCTAGTATGACTCCGGTACCAAGATGTCCCCAGCATGGTGGAGCACATGAATGCCTTCCAGGGGCTGATCCACCAAGCAACATCATTGGAAGTACCTCTCGCCGATGAGGTACTAGCGCTACTCCTGCTCGGTTCCCTCCCGGATAGCTGGGAGACGTTGGTTGTCACTTTGGGCAACGCCGGGCCGGAAGGGAAACAGTTATCTCTAGCAAGAGTGAAGTCGAGCTTGTTGGATGAGGAGGCGCGTCGGAAAGATAAGGATACGAGCTCCGACTCCAAAGTGCTCCTTACCGAATCAGAACCTGATCTCTTCCGGTGAGAATGTGAAGGCCTTCCCGTGCCTCTCGAGCATTCTCCGAAATCATTCCTCCTCCGCCAGCAATAGAAAGCCACCCCCACCAACCTTGAGCTCCCGCAGCGTTATGTTGGTGAACCGGTGTCCTATGCTGGCCGGATCCCCCTTTCATCTGTAACTCGCTGCCCTCCAACCAGGGTGTCGTGACTGGCCTCACCTTCCTATTCAAAGTCTTGTACTTCGTATGCACATGGACCGCCCGATCCAGCTCAACCCCTTTCCCGAAGTCGGCGATGACTTTGTACATCCATTCCGAACTAACCGGAATCGTCCGGTCTTCACTAAGGCCTTCTTCAAGCATGCACCTTAGGTCTCCCAAGGTATTGTCGAAAGAGACCGCCACCACGGCGTTGCCTATCACTTAGTCAAGGCCTAGGACTACGTGTGCCCTGAGACGTCCCTCCGCCTGCTTCTTCTCCCGGCCACCAATGCTAGTTATTGTATAGCCTCCATTGTCAGAGAACCAAAATTTCCTGTCTACAGTACAACGTTTCCTTCCTATAGTACACGTGCGGAGTTTGTCTAGGGTGTCCGGACTACCACGGCCCCACGCCTTGATAGCCCTTTCTAAAAATCCCCTTGGCTTTCACCGCCGAGGGTCTCGCAGTTGCGCTCGTGGTTTGGTTGCACTGCCAAAAATTGGACGAACTGTCGCCCATCTTGGCTCTTCATGCGTGCGCACGCTAAACCGTTATCGAGCACCTTTGTCTCCATGCATGCCGCCGTAATGTATGGTTCTCTGAATATTACCAGATGCGAGGATGTCTCCTTCACGAAGAACTGTTGGTCAATCTCAAACTCACCGATTTTCACCCATACATTTGGGCAGGCCCCGTGTAGCTCCTCCGTTGCGCACGTCGCCGTTCGAATTTTCCACCCGTGCTTGGTGTTGATCGGCCACTTGCCCTTCTTGTAGAAGTCCATAGACATCAGGTTGATCTCCGAACCGTGGTCTACCAACGCCACCACCGGCTCTTGGATGTCCCCGATCCGAACCGGGGTCTCCGTAGTGACTCTTGCCCAGTGCAGCTTCGAATAGTGGCTTTCCGCCAACTCCTCTTCCAGGGCCATGTCCTCTAGGTGTGTCGTTCGCACTTCCACCGACTTCTCTTGCTTCGGCTCCGTCGAAAGCCTTTTTCGCTTCACCAAGTCCATGATGGAGTCATGGAATTCTCTCTTGGCGATCCCGAGCACTTCCCTCAATGATAGCTCCACCTTGTTGTCGAGGATTCATTCCTCTAGGACTTTCCGTAGGTCTAACATTCTTTCTATCTCGGTGCTCAACCTGTAACCAACTTTCTTTGTTTTATCCGGTAGGCCGGAAGTATTGACGTCGTTCTGCTTCAGCCCGAACTGGGTCTCGTACCGTTGCGAGGGTCCGGCCCTCCCGGCCTTCCCCGCATGCTTGTCTTCTACCAGAAACTCATAGTTCTAGCACGCGGCTTCCACGAAGCCTGTCTTTCCCTTGACCGGATCACTCCACCCGGTGACCTCTTGGACCCGTCTTTCAATGCGGTCTACTTCCTCCTTCCTCAACCGCACACCGGCGAGGCCTTCGAGAACTAATGGCTAGAACCTGGAGTCCTTCATCTTCCAGCCTTCGTCAGTCTTGACCCGGATTCTTGCTAACGTTGAGTAGTGTATGGTCTCCACATGGCGCGCGGCCACTTCTTCCATCAGCCTTTTCATTTCTCCGCGTCCCATGTTTAACTCTAGGACCCTACGGGTCTGGGTAGCATGCACTCGCCCGTTCCACAGGTACACCACGTTAGCCCTGAGCACTTCCCCGAAGGCCCCGCAGTCCTTCCAGATGTGTCCGACCACGTCACACCACAGGCACCGATGCCCAGCCGGAGGCCTTTGGTCACGAGGCTGCTCGCCAGCATCCCTCCTTGCTTGTGCAATCTAGAGGTCTCATACCATCTACGTCAGCTCTTCCAGAGCCGCTCCTCCGGACGGGCCTTTGACTACGTTGGTCGACGTCGAGCCAATCTCGAGCCAATTCCAAGTTTCCTCCCTTCGCGCTGGCGGGGGTCCCTCGAGCTTTCTTGCTGCAACTGATCCCGCCCCCGATGAGCCCTTGTCGCCCCACTCACGCCGTTTGTCGAAGCGGCCACAAGCTCTTTTCACCACGGTCTAGTCAGTCATCAGGTCGTCATTTGTCTCCGGCAGGAGACCCACTTGCTCCCGATCCCGCACGTCCACAGCCTTTACGAACAATAGAACCCGACTCGTATCTAGTATGGTCTTGTCAAGTGCCGAGAGCCGTGCAAAGCGTTCCTCAAAATCCCGGAGGAGCACCGATGCGTTTCTCCCCTTTTCTGGTGTCTCCACCCACTACATGAAGTCCCACTTCGATAACCGAAGCGCATCCTCAAGCCCTTACTTCTCAAGGAGCCGACCTTCGAATTCTTCCCAAGTTCGACACTCAGCTTGCACCTCGAGCATCTCCGCGTGGATGCCCAGCATTGCCACCCAAGGGAATCCAGCCAGCCGCTTGTCCTCTGGAATGTCCCTCATTACCATTTCGGCTCAATAGGCCTCCAGATAGCTCGTGGTGTCCATCCCACAGAACTGGCCTATTGTACCAACAATCGCTTCAATGGCCCTATCGAGGGCGCCTGTGCCATCCCGCACACTCACAATCCGATCAACGGCAGAAGAGATGGCTTAAGCAAGCTCCAATCCTCTCATCTTTCAATTCCTCTATCGCCTTGTTTCACGTCGGGTTCACCAAATATGTCGTGTTATTCTACACGCGCAGGAGAAATCAAGGCGGGACCGCGGGGGCCCTGAACCGGGGAATAACTGAACAGAGGCAGGAGCGACACGAAACCACGACCGAGTCGTGCACACAAATATACAGAGAACTCGTAATCAAGATTGAATGATGAATGAGAATATATATATATATATATATGATCAAGATTATAGCCAGCTAGCCGGCAAGCGTCAACGCGCAGACCCCAACCCACACAACGCACACCGACAACGCGAGATGGAGCCTCTACCGGAAGCACTTAGGCTTTCCACGAAGCAGAGGCAGCCTCCCAAAACCTACAGAGAACAATGAAAGACAGAGGAGAAGGGCTCGGTCCCAATCCGACAGCACTTCGTCCTTGTTACCACTCCCCCCTTTTCTGTCTTCTTCCCTTCCCCTGGTCACATCACCTTTATTATCTGTCCCTTTGGACAGAGATACACATCGATTCCCCAAGTATGTACCCCTCATTAATACTTGAGCCCGCATGTAAGGGCCGATTCACGCTCTCTATGCATTGATTCCTCCTAGGGACGGTTTTCTCCACGACAACGTGTGAACACAGCTTTTGAGAATCTACGATAACTCAAAGGTCAAGAGTCACACCAATACTCTCTACACATTAACTATGTATCATAGAATCATATTCTATGACACATAACTGATGAGTTACATATTCCCCATGACTATGAGTCTTCACATTCCCCAAGAGAGAGTGGTTGTTGTAGTTAGTTAATGAAGAGAGAGGGTGACTATACATAAAGCACCCTCCTCATACTTCATACTAATTCGGTCGTGACTCCTTGTAATGCTACATTTTGTATTTGCTATTCTACTTGTGAATATACATCTTCTTCTTCTTGAGTATTCCTTTTTCTATCTATCTCGTGGTCTCTCTTCTCTCCTCTAATTCCTCTCACACATACACATAACACACATCTCTTCTGCTACACAAGAATCATACCCAATTCTTTACATGGTATGAGAGTGGTTTGGTAGCTCAATCTAGCCCATCCATGTGTGTTGTGTTCTACGCCGACATTCAAGAAGAACTAGCTCATCGCTATCGTAGTGCTACTACATAGCGCGTGTTCGAGAAAGAAGAAAAAGAAGAAAGAGAGCTTCATCGACAATGAATACTCAAATGGGGAACGCTCTTCCTAGTGAGTGTCGTGACATGAGAATAGGAGAGAGAAAGATAAGATGACAATAGAAGGTAGAGAGAGAGAGAGAGAGAGAGAACACTAGAAATGGAAAGTGAGTTTATATTATCAGAGAGCAAGGATTACAAAGAGTAGGCTAAGGGGCTTCAAACTGGTGTTGAACCGAATGAGTTGTGATGAATGAATACACACCTATTTATAGGTCCTTATGGAGTATTCTAGAATGTTCTAGAATATTTTAGATATTTATGATATTCAATATAATCATGGAATATCCTAGAATGTTCTGGAATACTCTAGAATGTTCTAGAATACTCTAAATATCTTGTAATAACTAATTAAACATTTATTATAACTATACATCATATATGTTATTATAATGGCTAAAGGTCTAACATATAGACTAAGACGTCTTGGGCTCGAATCCTTGTAAGGCCAAAATGTATGTCTTCATGACATTATCCCCCTTTTTCAACGATGAGTTCCACGAGTCAGAAGACAAGATTTCAGACTTGGCTTATGGGGATATTTGTTGTGAAACGCAACAACCATTTTGAGAGGCATTAGCAAGATTCTCGAGAGGTTCCCATGTTCGATCATTAGGTGTATAACTTAACCAGTCAACCAAATAATACAGTTTGTTGGGAACAATCTTGGAGTCGAGAATGGCAACAACTTCATATTCGGAGCCATCCGAAACTTCGATTAGAGGTGGGGGAGATGTAAGACGGCCTGGAATAGAGCTGGTTGTGTACGAAGATTTTTGTGATCATTATAGAAAAGGATTTTTTGAGACGAACCCTCCAAAAAATGATGCCATTGTTGAAAAGAATCCACAATGACGCCATTGTCGTGAATCTCATAGTTGATTTCGGCAGCTTCGAATTTCCATGCCCATCATTGCTAATCTGGGATAATACACTTCCTAATGCGAAGTCGGATGCATCAGCTTCAAGTATAAAACGCTTCAATGGATCAACATGCATCAAAATTGGTGTGGATGTAAATGCTTGCTTTAATCCTTTAAATGTAGAGTTTGCATTTATACTCCACAGAAATGGTCGATTCTTTCGTGTTAGTTGAGTGAGGGGCAATACGATCTTTGAATAATCTTTGATGAACTTGCGATAAAAGTTTGTGAACCCTAAAAAATATTGCACATCTTGCACAGATTGTGGTGTTTGCCAATCCAAAATTGTTTAAACCTTTGTTGGATCCATAGAGATGCCATATGAGAGACTATGTACCCCAAAAATTCCACTTGACATTGGTCAAAACTGCACTTCTCCAACTTTGCATAGAGACCATATTCACGCAACCGTTGCAACTCTTGTCGAACGTGTATATCATGATCCTCTTGAGTTTTTGAGTAGATCAAGATATCATCCAGGTAAATTATGACAAAAATATCGAGGAAATCTCGAAAAATGTCATTTGCCATTTGTTTGAAAACCGTTGGTGCATTCGTGAGACCAAATGACATCACTCTATACTCAAAATGGCCATAGCGAGTATGGAAAGAAGTCTTCCATTCATCCCAAGGACGAATTCGAACAAGATTCTAAGCACCCCCAAGATCTAACTTTGTAAAATACTTAGGTCCATTGAGGTGTTCCAAAAGGCTCGAAATCAATGGTAGAGCATATTGGTTTCGAATAGTTACTTTATTCAATCCTCGATAATCCACAACCATACGAAGTGAGCCATCTTTCTTCTTAATGAAAAATATAGGTGCACCGGCAAGAGATCTTGAATGCTGGATAAACCCATTTGCCAAGTTCTCATTGATATATTCCCGAAGAACCTCTAACTCCATGGGCGAAAGGTTATAAATTGGCCCCCATGGAGGCTCTTTTTCGAGCTGCAAATAAATCGGGTAATCATATGGTCGATGCTCTGGTAGTCTATTGGCCTTCACCTTATCAAACACATCGGAGAATTCTATCTATTTCTTTGGTAGTTGGACCCCCGATTCTTGTGAGCTCGATGTGGGAGTTGCTAAAACTACGAACACCAACATGTCTTCCTTCCTTCCTCAAGTAACTAATGTATAGAGATTGTCGAAATCTTTTGGAATGTCATATCCTTTCTTGGAGTTTTAAGAGACTCAGACTGTATTGTGACCTCTTCAATGGTTCTTTTTCTCCAATCAATAGTTGGGTTATGTAGCTCAAACCATGTGAGGTCGATGTGGGAGTTGCTAAAACTACGAACACCAACATGTTTTCCTTCCTTCCTTCCTCATGTAACTGATGTATAGATATTGTCGAAATCTTTTGGAATGTCATATCCTTTCTTGGAATTTTAAGAAACTCAGACTGTATTGTGACCTCTTCAATGGTTCTTTTTCTCCAATCAATAGTTGGGTTATGTAGCTCAAACCATGGAACACCAAGAACTAGGGAGTCTTGTGGACTACTAATGATGTTGAATGAGATAACACTAGTCAAATTGCCTAGTGTCATGAATACACAAGCATCATGGCTTCACTTGGGCTTGAACCCAAGACCTTGTAATACATAATCAAGAACCTAACCATTAAGATAGCATATGATCATATGAAATAATAAAAGCTACTTCTTGTAATAGACTAACTATTGTAAATGTTCTGGAACATTCTAGAACATTCTAGAATATCCTAGAGCTTCTTAGAATATTCTAGGTCTAGAACATTCTAGAACATTATAGAAATCACTAGGTTATAGGAACCTATAAATATAGACATATAATTCTTCTCAAACCAATTCGAATCAAACTGTCAAAACCAAGAGAAAAGATAGAGTGTAAAGAGATCACACCAAGAGAAGAATGAATGTATTAAGAAGATAGAATGAAGATTTCCAACATATGGCAAATGACATTTTCTGGGATTTTCTGGATATCTTTCTCATAATCTATTTAGATGATCTGTTGATTTACTCTAAAACACAAGAGGAGCATGATATACATGTTCAGAAAATACTTGAACGCTTAAGAAACTATGGTCTATATGCTAAACTTGAGAAGTGCAGTTTTGACAACGAACAAGTTGAATTCTTAGGTTATACTATTTCATCTAAGGGTATCTTCATGGATCCAGCAAAAGTCAAAACAATATTGGAATGGCAACCCCCACATTCTGTTCGTGACGTCCAATGCTTCCTCGGATTTGCTAACTTCTATCGCAAATCCATACGGAATTATTCAAAGATTGTGTTGCCTCTCACCCAACTCACCAAGAAGAATCAAGCATTTGTTTGGACTATGGAAGCGGACACAGCCTTTACTCATCTCAAAGAGGCATTCATATCAGCTCCTATATTAGAACATATTGATCCCAAAAAGCCATTTACCATTGAAGTGGATGCGTCAGATTTTGCATTGGGGAGTATCCTATCCCAACAAGGCAAGGACGAGCAGTTCCATCCAACGCGTTTCACTCGAGAAAATTTACTGCTGCGAAGATCAACTATGAGGTCCATGACAAGGAGTTACTAGCTGCGGTTGACTTTGTTGAGCAATGGCGACATTTCCTGGAAGGATCGCCCCATCAAATCATCATTTATAGTGATCACAAAAATCTTACATATTTTCAAATGGCTCGAGTGTTAAATAGGAGACAAGCTCGGTGGGCACTGTTTCTAACTCGTTTTGATTTCAAGATCGTTTTCTACCTTGGGAAGCAACAAGAGAAGCCAGATGCTCTATCTCGACGTTCATATCTCACACCTCGACCTGGAGATCCGGCCTTCGACAACCAAAAGCAAATTCTACTAGGCCCACCAAAGCTACAAGCAACAACAGTTTATGCGACGTCGTTGGATTCACGCCTTGTTGATACTATATGGCAACAACTTCACTCTGATGATTTTGCTAAGGATGTCTTAGCCCACATTAGTCCAAGCCATGCATCTTGCTCCACAATGCCAGGTTCATCTTTGAGTCAACATTATCAGGAATTCAAGTGGCAAGATGGGTTACTCTTTTACAAGAATCTCCTTTACGTCCCTGATGGATCACCTCGCCTTCAAGTATTAGAGCATTGTCATGATGCCCCTATGGTTGGACATTTTGGTATTGCCAAGACCATGGAGTTGGTGAAGCGCTCGTTTTGGTGGCCTCATTTGCAAAATTTTGTCAAAGATTATGTTCGTGCATGTGGCACCTGTTGTCGAGCCAAAATACCCAGGCATCATCGTTATGGCTTGTTACAACCGTTACAGCCTTCAACCAAGCCATGGTAGTCTAATTCTATGGATTTCATTACAGATCTGCCACCTTCACAAGGATTTGATACTATCTTAACAGTAGTGGATCGGTTTACCAAGATGGCACATTTTTTACCATGTGTAAAGAGCATCAGTAGTCCGGAAACCGCAGATATCATTATGCATGAAGTAATTCGCCATCATGTTCTTCCAGACGATATAATTACTGATCGTGGTTCTCAATTTATCTCTCACTTTTGGAAGCACCTATGGGCAGGCCTCAAAATATCCTGCAAACTCTCTTCGGCTTATCATCCACAAACCGATGAACAAACAGAGCTCACGAATCAAATGCTCGAGCAATATCTTCGATGCTTCATCAGTTATCAACAAGATGATTGGAGTAATATTCTACATCTCGTTGAGTTTGCATACAATAACACAATACACACTTCTACCAAGGTTACACCTTTCTTTGCGTACACCGGCAACCATCCTCGATGGTTTATCTTGGATCTTCCCATGGTCACTCGAAACCCGAGAGTTGAGCATCATCTTCATCGAATTCAGTTAGCGTTATCTTCACATCTTCAGATAGCTCAAGAACAACATAAGACCAACGCCGATCGCCATCGTCTTAAGTCTCCTTTCAAGGTTGGTGACCAAGTATGGTTGCTTCATCGTCACATCAAGACTACCCGGCCATGTGAGAAGCTCGATTATCAGCACTTAGGTCCTTTTCTCATCAATGTGCGTATTAACGATACCATCTTTCGTCTTAATCTTCCAACACACATGAGGCTTCACCCAATCTTTCATAGCTCTCTTTTGGAGCCTTGTCGCACCTCTTCCATTCCTAATCGTGTCGTGCCACCTCCGCCCTCTGTCCAACTTGTTGATGGCCCTGAATACGGGGTAGCTGTTATTCTTGATTCAAAGATTGTGCGAAATAAGCTCTATTATCTGGTTGATTGGGTAGGCTATCCTCCGAGTGATCGCACTTGGGAACCCGTCAATAATGTTTCTAATGCTCAAGCTCGTGTCAAAGACTTCCGTCGTCGTTATCCAAACAAACCGGGCCCGACATTGTTAATGACGACTTCCACTCATTGTTCTCGAAGGGGACATAGTGTCATGAATACATAAGCATCATGAATACACAAGTATCATGGCTTCACTTGAGCTTGAACCCAAGACCTTGTTATACATAATCAAGAACCTAACCATTAAGATAGCATATGATCATATGAAATAATAAACGCTACTTCTTCTAATAGACTGACTATTGTAAATGTTCTGGAACATTCTGGAACATTCTAGAATATCCTAGAACATCTTAGAATATTCTAGGTCTAGAACATTCTAGAATATCCTAGAACTTCTTAGAATATTCTAGGTCTAGAACATTCTAGAACATTATAGAAATCACTAGGTTATAGGAACCTATAAATATAGACATATAATTCTTCTCAAACTAATTCGAATCAACACTAGTCTTAAGCTTTCGTCGCCTATCTTGTATCCATCTTCATTCTACCTTATTAATACATTCATTCTTCTCTTATCAGTTCATTCTTCTCTTGTTGTGATCTCTTTACACTCTATCTTTTCTTTTGGTTCTGACACCTAGGAGTACACGAATTGGTTCAAACTCTTCAACTATATCACTTGATGCTATGGGGCGTCCATCAATGACTCCGACAGACATTGGGCTTGGTAACTTATGCAACTGAATATTATGCATTACAGAAAACTCACGATCCATGGAAAAGGAGTTGGCTCCAGAGTCTAAGAGCGCAGAAGCTGGGACTCGATGGCACCTAGATGAGTTAAGCTCAACTTGTGTAGAGAAAACTCGACTAACTTGACCGGATGAAATGGAATCACAACTAGGGACGGACGTTACATGCCTAGGGCTGTACAACCAAATGGCTCTGCTTTTGGCCGGACTTACCTGTTTAACACATCATCTAATTGGCTCAAGACATCAAATGTATTTTTATGTTAGGGACTACTAGGCCTACTTAGGGTACGAGAAGGCGGGGCAGAAATTGAGATGGGATTGTCATGAGCACTTACTTGGTTAACTTGTCGTCGTGGTTTATGTGGACAATTCACATCAATATGCCCTGGACCACCACAATAGAGGCATAGACGATTCGCTCACGGTTGTTGCTTTTAAGCATCCGATAATGGTCCTCGACATCATGTTGTCTCGATTTCCATTGGAGTAGGGCCTTCCACCACACTTGACTTCGATACTTTGGTTGGAGTTGTGACCATTGAAGCATATGTTTCTATTGGTAGGAAGCGTAACATTTGTTGGCGCTTAGAACGTTGCTCAAATAAGCGATTGTTACATCGCACGACCTGACTTACTGCTTCAGTAAGAGGTTTTGGATCATCATGGAAGGTAAGAAGTAAATCCTCCACATCATTGCGCAAGACCAAGACGAAATTGGTCCATTAATGCCGCCTCGTCCCATGGAATATCCCATGCTAGAAAGCGAAAATCTGCAGCATAAGCGGAAGTAAGACAATCTCCTTGTTGTAATCACTAAATTTTGTTTATTGCGGTCCTCATACTATCAGTGTCTCCAAAGTTGGCTTGGAACTCATTAATAAACCCTTCAAAATCTTCTAATAATGGTGAGTGTTTCTCTAAGAGTGGTGCAAACCACGCTGTCGTGAAGATCCGTCACTATGTGCGGATCATGAGGCGGAACCACCGGGGTTCAGGACCGAAGGACATGAAGATTGCACTAGCCTAAGCGAGAAAGGAATTAAGATAGATTGAAAGAGAGAGAGATTGAGATAAGACAGAACGCTTGACTTTAGATTGAGAGAGATTAAGATTTGAAGAACAAGATTGATACATCAATTGGATAACGAGTTTTTTACTTTTAATTTCGTGATTAATACATCGCTCCCTTTGATCTTTTTCATCCATCCTTTTATAGATGCTCCCATGCATATAATGCATGTGAGGGTACAAAACATGCATACAATGCATGGAATGCATGTGATGCATGTTTGCCATTTGGCACTCATGCATCACATGTCATTCAATCAAGCTCTAATATGAGAATTTACATCTAAAACTATAATGACAAGAAAAACATTTCTAAGGAAAGGACATAGCCTAGTGGTAATTCTATTGAGTCTTGTCTTGGAGGTGCAAGGTTCAAGTCTTGCTTACATCCTTTTTAAAGCACAAAATACTATCTTTCGGACCAAATATCTTTAAAACACCATGCACCGCAATCAACCGACCCAACCGATTCGTCCAATTTGCATCCGTTCGGTATGGCCCGATTCAGTGTACTAAGATATTAAACTTATTTTAAATAGTATTTTCACTATTATTGTTTTATATGATTCATACTCGATTTCGTATGTTTTATACGATTTTCACACCATTGTCGAAAATCTTCACAACATCCACCCCCACCAAACCGCACGTCCTCCGGTACATGCCAAGAAAAGAGAATGTGAGATTTCGGCAATGATGATCAGCATGACTCCTCAACGTCGAGCATGTCTGTTTCTTTATACTCGAATCATTGTTGCCACCCAATCCACCATATCATTCGTTTTTTCTTTGCTTTACCATGACTTGTTGTCATAGCCCCTTGCTCTCTTCTTGAGGATAATCGTTTAAGTCTCATGAATGTTCCACCTTTGTCTCGATCGTCTCCTTGCTCAAGGCACTTTGACTCGTTTACAGTAGTGTCTTTGATAGATGTTTTGATCACATCCTTTGGATTCTCATGGCTTGCTTGGCCATCGCCATCCCTTGTCATATTTTGCTCAAACCTTTGTTGCACATATAAGCTTTAACCCTTGCTTCTTCCCCATCACTATCCTTCTCTTGGTTCTTACATTAGTTAATACCCAAGTCTCTAGAATGAGTGTGGAGGGACCCGTACATTTCCATTGTTTGCCTTTTTTGTGTTGCACTTAGCCATTTCCATCTTAAAGTTGCTCGAATCAGCATTGACCTTTGCTTCCTCGCCGTCATTGCTCGAATCAGCATTGACCTTTGCTTCCTCGCTGCTAGCTTCCATCTCTTGGGTCTTACATCGGTTAATGCCCAAGTCTCTAGAACTAGTGCGGGGAAAAGCTCTTCATGACCATTCACCATCTTCGCCCTGACGTCATTTTCCATAGCTATTCCTTCAAACTCATGGGCCTCGTACCCATATATCCTTTTTATTGAGCAATCCTTTATTATGCTTCTCTCTTCGCCGCATGTATTAGTTTCGACCTTTGGTTCTTCGCCATCACCTCCTGTCTCTTGGGTCTTACATCGGTTCTCGGACGCAATTGCCCAAATCTCTGGAACAAGTGTGGAGAAAATTTGGTCGTTGTCATTGGTTGTATTATCTTGG
Source organism: Azolla caroliniana (assembly GCF_043228905.1). Classification (NCBI taxonomy): domain Eukaryota; kingdom Viridiplantae; phylum Streptophyta; class Polypodiopsida; order Salviniales; family Salviniaceae; genus Azolla; species Azolla caroliniana. The sequence continues at coordinate 13,835,100 of NW_028230449.1, read as the reverse complement.
TCCTTCTCTTCCTTTCCGCCACCATCCTTCTCTTGGGTCTCACGTTGGTTCCCAGACGCAACTGCCCAAGTCTCTAGATGAAGTGTTAGGAAAGTCTCCACATGACCATCCGCCATCGACTCATGCATAGCCATCTCCGACTTAATGTCGTTTTTCGCGGCTATCTCTTCAATCTCATGGGCCTCGTACCCATTGACCTTCTTGATCGAGCAAGCTTCGATTATCCTTCTCTCTTCGCCGCATGTATTCTTTTCGACCTTCGGCTCCTCGCCGACACTTTCCATCTCTTGGGTCTCACGTTGGTTCTTTGACGCAACTGCCCAAGTCTCCAGAACATGTGTGGAGAAAATCCGGTCGAGATTGTTGTCGATGCTTATTGTCTTATTCATAGCCGCCTCCTCGATGTTGATTTTAGTGGCGAGATCCTTCATCATGTCGATCTCACACTCTAAGTTATCTCCCTTAATACAAGCTTCGATTTGGCTTACTCCATCATCCATTGTTTCGAACGCAACACATGTTCCGAAACATTTGTCCTCCCTCAAAGTGGCCTTCTCCGTCCTTGAGTCATCATCAATCTTCTTTTCATGTTGGATGTGTTGTTTAGGCATCTCGATTTCTTTAGATGGTTTTGATTTTTCTACGCTTGGTCTTACCAAGTCAATATCATCGAGCAATCGATGACGCCTGTCGATCTTGTTGCATGCTTGCTTCACCGCAACCCAGTCCGCCACAAGCCCGTTCGCTTGGGTATCATCTTAGAGGAGAGTCCCCAACTCTCGCCTATCCTTCATGTCCACAGCTTTCAAGAAGTACAAATTCTTGTCCTCCTCAAGTAGCACTTTGTCCGTGGCGGGGAGATGACGAAAAATTTGGTCGAACTCATCGTACACCCTCGAGGCACTCATCTTCTTATTTTTCTTCTCTATCCACCTCATCAAGGTATGTTGAGTCATCCTTGACAAATCTTCCGTCGTGAAGTCCGCTAATATTGATCTTTCCAACTCTAACCACATTGTCTTGCCTTCTGGAAGCTCGATGACATGTCTTTGGATGTTGTTGGCAAGAACTCTCTTGAAGCTTGCGATTTCACGTGCTTCAGACACGTCCCTTTGATTCACCTCCCTTCTATATGCATCAAGGAACTTCGTAATGTTCCTTCCATCAAATTTACCCTCGAGCTCAACGACACAGTCGACAACCTTCTCCACGCTCGCATCGTTGTCTCGAGATCTCATCATTTGTTCAATGATCAACATCATCCTTTCGAACTCTCCCGCTTGGTTGCTTGAGGATGCCATCTCCAAGTATCGGTTGATCCTCGATTTGATCCTTCCTGACGCCTCTTTCACATCGGGTTCACCATTTAATTATGTCGTTGAAAAAGTAACGTGCGGAAGCAAGTATGAAGACCGAACAGAAGGAAGAAAACTCAGGTTTAATGGAGAGCTTGAGCTTACGCAGTATACGCGGGAGAGACACAAAGAGTGAGAGAGAAAAAACAAGAACTATATTCAACAAAAGTACACAATCTCTATTCACCACACTCTATACATATGTGTGTTCAATGAACACTTTTATACAAGTCCTAGAAGGACTGACCGAAGTACTGACAGTACTTCAATGCTCATTAAGAGCTCCTACACTAACTCCCAAATATATTCCTCATGGAATATCTTTCCTAACGGCCTCCTGGTTTACGCACCAATCCGGCTCTACCTACGCACCGGTCTGCGTACTGGTTTACGCATTCGGCCTAACTGATCGGTCCCAACCGATCCGGTCCTCGGCTTCTTCAGCCGATCCGGCCGATGTTGAGCTTGTCTCTAAACACTCCCCCTCAAGCTCAACTTGAGGTTCTTCGGGATCTTTGGGCTCACAGCTCTGGTTCCTCCTGGCTTCATGCCTCGCTCGCGCTCCACGACCTGTTCGACTCCGTGCGCTTCGACCCTTCCAGTCGGCTTGTCTGCTCATGTGGCCCTTATCAGCTCTTCTGCTGTTGCGGTGTTGACACTTCTCCTGCTGCCTTTTCTTCCGCTTGGGCCTCGGTTGATTCAGCGTATCTGAATCAAACATCCGAACCGACTCAGCTACCTCTGATCGGTTTTCGCTCTCGTCCGAGTTGGCTGTCTCCAACTTGTCTTCGGTCTTCTCGCCCTCGATGGCGTCATCTTCCCCATGCGTGGTTGGCTTCGGCTCTCTCCTTCGGGTGCTCCCCTTTTGTCCGCTTCCAGACTTTTCCCCGGGTCCGCCCTCGGCTTCTTCAACCGATCCGAAGTCGAACTCGACAACCGAGTCAACCGACTCGGTGTCGCGGTCTCCACTCCTTTCCTGCTGCCTTGCTTGGTCGTTCGGGAGTGTTCTCCCCCTCAAGTTTGGCACGTCGAGGTGACGCAACCCGAGCGCACCTGAGAATTGCCGCAACTTGTCCAGACCAAGAGGCTTGGTGAAGATGTCGGCAGTCTACCGATCTGTTGGAACGTACTGAAGTTCGACTTCACCGGAAAGGACACGCTCACGGATGAAATGGTAGTGCACCTCAATGTGCTTGGTCCGTGCATGGAAAACGGGGTTTTTCGCGAGCTGGATGCTGCTGAGGTCGTTGCAGTATATCGTCGTCGGATCTGACACCTCCTCTTGCAGGTCCCTAAGTAGCCGCTTCAACCATATGGCTTCGCATGTCGCGACAGCCGCTCCTCGGTACTCAGCTTCAGTGCTCGACAGTGCAACTGTCGGCTGCTTCTTACTGCTCCACGCGATCGCGGCACTCCCGAGGGAGAACGCGTATCCGGACGTGGATCGGCGATCGGCGGCATTGCCAGCCCAATCAGCATCGGTGTAGCCGACTAACTGCGCGGCTGCACCTGTCTGATATAGCAGTCCCTGGTCCTTAGTGTCATTGACATACCGAAGTATGCGTTGCGCACACTAGAGGTGCTCCTCGGTAGGTCGCGCCATGAACTGACTGATCACTCCGACCGGATAACTGAGGTCGGGTCGGGTGATGGTCAAGTATATGAGGCTTCCGAAAATCTATCGGAACCTCATTGGGTCGCATACCTTTCCCGTATCGGGACGAAGCTTGACGGTTCTGTCCAGAGGAGTCGAGACGGACTTATAGTCGGCCATCCCGAATTTGAAGAGCATACTCAGCACGTAATGACGTTGGCTGATCAATATGCCTTCGGGGGTACGGATCACTTCGATCCTGAAGAAGTAATGAAGGTCCCCCAGACCCTTCATGTCGAACGATGCCACAAGCTGGAGCTTCACGTGGTCGATTTCACCTAGGTCGGCGTCGGTGATGACCAAGTCATCAACATATAGTAAAATACTAACCGGTCTGAGTCGACCTTTCCGGATGAACAGGGAAGAGTCCGATTTTGACGTGACCAAGCCCATCCGACGTAGTTGTTGCGTGATCTTCGCGTTCCAGGCACGCGGGGCTTCCTTCAGTTCGTAAAGGGACTTCTTCAGTCGGCATACTACCGAGGAGCTCGTTCCAGAGTGAAATCCGGGGGGTTGTACCATGTACACCTGTTCCTCAAGGTCACTATTATAGATCTAAGTACTAAAGTAAGCTTAAGATAAGGATAAAGAAATGAAAGATAGAAAGGAGAAAGAGAAAGAAGGGTGCCGATCCACCCGACCACCCCCGAGCGAAGGGATCGAGACGGACTCGAGCCTCGATCGGCGTCCCATACCACCGCCGTGGCGTCGAGTCGTACCTGGTGCTGGCGCGCTCGCTACAAGAGTTGACCCACCACACGAGCAGAGTCTCGATGTAGTCAAAAGATGATCAAATGAGGGTAGCTAGGCCTCTTATTTATAGCGATACCCAAGGCCCCCAGGCAAGTTCACACTTGACCTAATGGGTTGTCTCAATCCCGAGGATTAAAAGTAATCCTCCCCTTCTTTACACTCTCGTTTAACCCTCACACTTATCCACGTGTATAGAATACTACGGTAAATTCTCACCACGGGATATTAAATGGTCATGCCCGTAACATACTCCCCCTCTTTAAAACATTGCACTCTTGCAATCGAAAGTTAGGGAAGTTAGTTCTAAGAGTATTTTCGCGTTCCCATGTGGCATCTTTTATTGATTTATCCATCCATTTTATTTTAAATTCTCGGATTTCTTTAGTACGTAATTTTTTTGTTTTAACATCGAGAATTCTTTCTGGTACATGTGGTTTAGAAGATAATTCTTCAGAAGTAACCAAAGTTTCAGTCGTAACAGTATTGTCGCCAGAACCTAGATGTTCTTTTAGACGACTCACATGAAAGACTGGATGAATTCCGACACCATCGGGAAGAGCGAGACGATAGGCTGATGACCCAATGCGTTTGAGGACTGTAAAAGGTCCACAAAACCATGGGGCTAACTTAGCGCACTTACCCGTAGACAATGTCTTAGAATTGTGAGGTACACGTAAAAATACCTTCTGTCCAAGGTTGAATACACTGATGATCGGCATAAAAACGCGCTCTATCTTGAGCTGTTTTTATATTATCTCGTGCAATATGCAACATATCTTGCATATCCCGAAGAAAGTTTTGCGTACTTCACAACTCATCATGATGTATATTAACATCAATCGGGGCTCGTGGCTGAAAACCATACATCAACATAAAAGGACTATATCCCGTCGACGTATGCTTGGAGCTGTTATAAGCAAACTCCAAAATTGGGAGATAACGTTCCCATTTTGTTGGTTTTGCACCAACATATGCTCGAAGCATGTCCTCAACAATTTGATTTACTCGTTTTGTCTGTCCATCGGATTGAGGATGATCCGTGGAGCTCATGCTCAACGTAGTTTCTAACTTCTTAAAGACTTGTGTCCAGAAGTCACTAGTAAACTTTGGATCTCGATCACTCACGATATCCATCGGTAACCCATAAAAACGAAACAATTCGTCAACAAATTGGTAAGCCAATTCAGGAGCTGTTACCGTGGTTTTAGTAGCAATAAATCTGGCGATTTTAGTTAGTCGATCAACGACAACCCAGATGGCATCATTACCTTTTTGGATGCGAGGAAGGCTAACAATAAAATCCATGGATATACTTTCCCACTTATTATTGGGAATGTCCAAGGGATGTAAAAGTCCTGCGGCTTTAAGTCGCTCGGCTTTGTTAACCTGACACTGGTGACATTTAGTCACATAGCTATGTATATCAGGACGCATCTTAGGCCAATAAAATTGAGTGGAGATGAGAACGAGTGTACGATGTATTCCAGGGTGCCCTGATGAGGGTGCATCATGGCATTCAAAAAGAATCCTGTTTTTGACCTCGGGTAAATCTGGAACACAAACCTTCCCATTACGGTAGAGCAAACCGTTAGCAATGTGGAAGTATTCCTTCGAGGATGTGGTGGTGTCTGTTCCAGACTCAACTCTTGCCCAGTATTTTGCGAAATAACTGTCATCAGGATACTTTCCTCGAAGGTGATCATAAAGATCTGATGATATTGCAGTGAAGCTAAGCATGTTAACTTCACGGATGCGACTTAGTGCATCAGCGACAGTGTTCATGGAACCTTTACGATATCGTATGGAAAAATCAAAGTCCTGGATGAGATCAGCCCATCGTGCCTTACGACCTTTCAGGTCTTGTTGGTCACAAAAATATTTCAAGGACTCGTGGTCCGTAGTTACCACAAAGTGATTTCCATAAAGATAATGGCGCCATGTTTTGAGCGCATGTATAACTGCAAATAATTCCTTTTCTTGAACGGTATACCGACATTGAGCAGAATCAAGTTTCTTACTCTTGAATGCTATTGGTTTACCATCTTGATACAAGACAGCACCTATAGCATAATCGCTTGCATCAGTTTCAACCTCAAAAGGTTTTGAAGGATCAGGTAAAAGAAGTGAAGGAGCCTTGCAAACCAGGTCCTTGAGTTCCTTAAAGCCAAGGTCTAGTGTAGCATTCCACACAATAGGTTTTGTAGACTTACGCGTTTGACCTTTTAAAAGATCAGTAAACGGCGTCGTCAATTGGGAGTAATTACGAAGAGACTTTCGCAAAAACCCCACAAAACCAAGGAATGATCGAACTTCTCGAATATTCCGAAGAGTGGGCCAAAGCTTGATTTTCTCAATGCGAGAAGGATCAATTTCAACTCCTCGTTCGGTTATGAGATGTCCTAGATAAGTAATTGATTTCTTGAAGAACTCACATTTTGAGATCTTCGCATAAAACTGTTTGTCACGCAATGTTTGTAAAACAAAGCGGACATGTCTAGCATGTTCTTGTAATGTACGGCTATAAACTAAAATATCATCCAAGAAAATAACGACAAATTTTCCAAGTTGTTCTCGGAAAATGTCATTCATTTCTTGTTGAAAAGTAGTCGGAGCATTGGTCAAACCAAAAGGCATAACCAAAAACTCGTAATGGCCATAGCGCGTACGAAATGCCGTTTTAGGAACATCGTCCTCACTTATTCGTATTTGATGGTAGCCAGTACGGAGATCAAGTTTCGTAAAATACCGAGCTCCCTGGAGACGGTCAATTAGATCGTCAGCCCGGGGCAATGGATACGAATTCTTGATCGTCACTTTATTCAAGCGTCGGTAATTAATACACATACGCCATGTGCCCTCTTTCTTTTTAACCAAGAGAACTGGTGCACCCCATGGAGATTTACTATAACGTATATAACCCATTCGTAAATAGTCCTTGAGTTGCTTAGATACCTCATCTTCTTCGGATCGACTTAAGCGATACGGAGGTATACTTATTGGTGCAACACCAGGTACAATATCTATACGATGGTCTATATTACGTTTAGGAGGTAACCCATCAGGTAGTTCACTTGGAAAAACATCATGAAAATCATTTAAGATTTCATCAAGTTGTTGTTGTTCAAAATATGTTAATTGAATCGGGACATTATCGATATTGTAAACATGAATGTCCGGATCAAGTACACAATAAAATAACGTAGAACAAGACAACTCAGATATTGATGGACACGAGGAAACAATCGAGAGGGATTGTTTTTTTACACATTGAATAAAATGCGTACAATCGTTCAGGACAAAAGAAATGGAATGACGAACCCAATCAATTAATAAAGAAGAGTTTTTATTATAAAACCAGGGATAACCCAGTATTACATCGGTGGTACAAAGATTCATTACATGGAAGTCTACTTCTTCTATATAAGTATCAATAGAAATTCCTAATGAATGAATCGCCCCGTTGATGTATTGTACTCTTCCATCAGCCAAGTGCACCGTGTAGGTGTGATCACTTACGGTGGGTTGGATTCCCCATATCTGAACCAAACGATCATTCACAAAATTGTGTGAGCTTCCCGAATCAAATAAAAATTGTACGGGAGATCCATTGATATACCCGTTTGCACGTAGTAAATCATTGGGACCCAATACATAGTGAGGGAAAGAACATTGACAATTACTTAAATGATGTGTAGAGACCTGAAGGACATTAGGAATCTGACCTTTATGGTCTGCAGCTTTAGCTTTGTTGTCGTGCTCTTTCCGTTGGAGCTTTCGACATTGATCTTTTGTATGACCCTTCTTTTTGCAGAATACACAAAAAGGATGTTGTCGCTTACAATCGCGATCCAGGAATTCGTTGGGTGTCTTGCGTTTCCCAACAAATTGCGACTGCTTAGTCCCGGGCGCTTCGTTGGGTTTGTTATGGTCCTTCTTCGAAGTGCGTTGATAGCGAAGAACTATTTCAAAGGCCTCTTCGAAGGATTTTGGATCCTTATCGTGCACTATCCAGTGATAGTCCGAATTGGGGATGCCATTGACAAAACAAGCTATCAACCAATTGTCCCCTTCTAGACCCGATTTTTGGATTTGGGTTCTAGCATGGTGAACATAGTCTTCTAGCGAGGAAAATTTCCTGCTAGAGAGGTTCATTAAAGCTTGTGCTGCCTCGGTTCGAGAGGGAGGTTGTAGAAATTGTCCCTTAAAAACCGTGACAAAATCTGTCCAGGTATCGGGCAATTTCCCCATAGTACGGAGCCCACGCCACCAGGCGGCGGCCTTACCCCCGAGTTCTCGGCCGACATATGCAATCTTCGTACTATCTGGTGTGGGATAGAGCTCAAAATGATACTCCCATCGTACCAGCCATGTGCAGATTGCTTCTTCGGTTCTTTCCTTTTTGTCTCCAGTAAATGGCTTAACTACAAATGATGGTACACCTTGTCGCTCATCAGGTCTATTAATCTCACGTTGTAGACTAATGACACGTGCCTCAAGAGCACTCTGAGATTGCCGAATTTCGGTCATCTGTTGAGCGGTGAAACTAAGGAATTGGGTTATTTGTGCCAAATACATCTCAGTGGACATTTGTCCAGGAGGATTCCCTTGAGTTCCTTCCGCTTGAGCGGATGACATCGGGTCTTTAATTTGAGCCATTAAAGATTATTTCGGGAAAAGAAATAGGACAAGGTCAGAGATATAGTCATAACATCATGTCGTGATGTAAACATATCATGGGCGAGCATTAATCGATATCATTATCTCACGTCAATACCCCTCTAGACGTATGAGATGAGGTTCAAGATCATGTTACTATGGTAACACAAAGGTGTTTTAAAAACCATGGGGGTGACAAATAAATGTCTTTCCCTGATCTCTATATCGATTTTTTAATGGTGGCTCCCCGAGGCTCAACCATGTATGTTCGCGTCATGAATAGTTTATACACGAAAAAAATGTTAACAATAAACTATGTTTCGGTGCCCACATAAGTGGTTTCGGCTCTTTAAGTCCTATTACGAGGACCCCGAGGTGCACTTAGACCTTAAGTCTAAACATGTGTTATAGTCATATGTATCAAGGATGTTGTATGGTCTTGGTCATATTTGAACTCGAGACCTCGAGAACAAATACATTAAACACTTGAGCCAACCAAGTAAGTTGCTCTTCTCGAATGCTTAATGTTTGATGCGTATAAGAGATATGCGAGGCAATTGATCATATATGTTTTTTTAAAAGAACATATATGTCAAGGGTCCTTATTTCGCCCTCATTTACCAAAACTATGTTGGTACGTTACCTAACCTCAAGTCTCATAATTACGATGGCATACGCCAAAGTGCAACCTAATGGTCAAGCCAAATGAGCCCTCGTTTCGTAGTAGGCTCACGTGGGCCATCACATGGTCACGTCATTACGAATGCCTCTCGTAAGAACGAGCTCATGGTGGCATCGTATCCATGTAACGAGGGAGGGATGTTGGATACGTGCGTCATTGGAGCGACCTCACTTGAAGTGGGTCAAGCCCTACGTACTCAACATCATTATGGCTATTGGCGTTTCTTTACGTAACGAAATCGAGGTCATCAACGGGGTTATCAACAATAAAAAATTGTTGAAAAAGGGATAGTGACAACGCCATTCTCACAAAAATGTGAGGACGGCCACCAACATCCTTTTCCCGACCATGACAACTTTCGACATAATCACGTAATAACGAATATACACATATGTTTACTTTTCACATATATACGATCAAATACATATATATGTGACCACATATGCCTATATTAAACATATCGTTATAGTAAATAGCCACAAATGATGTGATCGAGATACGTAATCGAGGTATATACCTCTACGCACACGAAACATCCACAAATAAGAGATCATCGTAATACACAATGGAGGTATTGACCTCTTACGCATACGAGACCAAACGCATATCGTTTACAAAAAATCAAGGTATTAAACTCATACGCAAACGTAACATATGTTCGTGAACGTAATACGTAATTGAGGTATTAACCTCGTACGCATACGACACTCATCACATATTATTAATATGTGAAACGAGGTATTGACCTCGTGCACATATGTAAACGTTTTAGATAATCAATTAAAGACCACTACAACATCATTGACTTAATGAAAAAAAATTACATATAAACTAAACACATGATTAGATGGGAGAAGAGAGAATAGAAAGAAAAATTATGGAAAGAGTTACCGAAGTTCTTTGTTGATCGTTGTTTGGATCAAGGCCAACCGCACAACGACCGATCAGCATCAATCAAAAGACAAATGAAAAACAAAGAAACATTAGTACAAAAATCTGATACCAAATATTATAGATCTAAGTACTAAAGTAAGCTTAAGATAAGGATAAAGAAATGAAAGATAGAAAGGAGAAAGAGAAAGAAGGGTGCCGATCCACCCGACCACCCCCGAGCGAAGGGATCGAGACGGACTCGAGCCTCGATCGGCGTCCCATACCACCGCCATGGCGTCGAGTCGTACCTGGTGCTGGCGCGCTTACTACAAGAGTTGACCCACCACACGAGCAGAGTCTCGATGTAGTCAAAAGATGATCAAATGAGGGTAGCTAGGCCTCTTATTTATAGCGATACCCAAGGCCCCCAGGCAAGTTCACACTTGACCTAATGGGTTGTCTCAATCCCGAGGATTAAAAGTAATCCTCCCCTTCTTTACACTCTCGTTTAACCCTCACACTTATCCACGTGTATAGAATACTACGGTAAATTCTAACCACGGGATATTAAATGGTCATGCCCGTAACAGTCACCTTGCAGGAACGCATTCTTTACATCCATCTGATGTAAGTGCCACCCCTTCACCGCAGCTACTGCGAGCAAAACACGGACGGTCGTCATTTTCGCGACCGGCACAAACGTCTCATCGTAGTCGATGCCATGTTTCTGCGCGTAACCTTTTGCCACTAACCGGGCCTTGTATCGGTTGACCGAGCCGTCGGTGTTGTACTTGACCTTGTACACCCACCTACATCCGATCGGATTCACACCCTTCGGTGCATCAACTAGATCCCAGGTCTCGTTTTCCGCCAATGCGTGCATCTCTTCCTCCATTGCGGCGCGCCAATTCGCGTCCTTCGCCGCTTCTGCGTAGCTCTCCGGCTCACGCACTTCCGTTACACGGGTCATGTACGCATAGTGATGCGCCATGTACTCGTTGTATCCAAACCGCACAACTGGGTTCTTTTGGCGGGTAGATCGGCGTAATCGGTCATTAGCCGATGTCGAGGTCTTCTCGGCCAATGTGGACTTCGTTCCTGAAGGCCCGTCGCCGCTTCCCTCGAAGTCGGACTCCCGTCGGTCTGACTCATTCCTATCCGTGCCGGAATCCGACACCTTCTTCTTCCCTTTCTCTTTGCGCGTAAGCCATCTCCTCGGCTTCCTGCGCGGGGAATGCACGGCCGAGTCTCCACTACTCGCCAGCTCTTCATCGGACTGATTGTACCGACTCAGTTGTCCAATCGGTCCAGTTAAACGGAGTGAAATCGGACTCTCTTCGCGGGTCTCGATTTCGGGCTCATCCGGAGGCATCTCGGCCTCGCTGACCTCATCGTCAGAACTCGGATTGGAGTCGGGGTTCGGAGTCGGGGACTGGTACCAGGACGCAGACTCATCAAACACAACGTCACGGCTTCTTCCAGCACTCACTTTCCCTGTGGCCTTTCTTTCCATAGTACCAGCACTCCGCGATGGCCTTCCCTTGCCGGTTCTCATCGCTTCGACTCCCCCTGTTTCCGGAGGGTCCGGAGTTGCTGTCGGCATCACTTCGGTGCCTTCTTCCTTGATCTTGTCGGCTGCCTCCATTGCGCGCCGACTTGCCTCGTCCTCCATGTCCACGGGGCCTATCTCCCTCCGTGTACAACATTCTATTGTCGGTGTGTGTGCTTGTAGATGCACCCGCGTGGTTCTCCTCTACCAGGAGCATTGATTGTAAGTCGAAAAAGGACGGCGTATTCTCCTGGGTACGCACAGCCGTTCGGAACGCTCCAAACTTCGACACCAAACCTCCGAGACAGATCTGGACCATCTCGCTCTCCTCGATGTTCACCTCTATGGAGGCGAGGGAGTTGCAGATATCCTTGATCTTCGAGGTATAGTCCGCCACCGACAAGTCGCGTTGTCGTAGGTTGCTCAACTCCTGTCGGAGCTGAAGCTTCCTGGCTATGGTGCTCGCGGCGAAAATCTTCTTCAGATTTTCCCACGCACCCTTCGGCGTCTTTGCATCCCGAACATAGCTCAATAGTTGTTCGCCCACACACGATGCGAAGCAGTATAATACCCTGCTCGCCAATTGCTCCCATGACGGGAAGTCTTTGTGTGTCGATTCGGGTGCCGCGTCATTAGCTCCTTCGACATAACTCCAGTAGCCGTGCCCGAGCAGGTACTGGTGCATCTTGTAGGACCAAGACGCATAGTTGGTTCTGTCGAGCTTCTCTGTTGGAAGCGAGCTCGCCATGCCTCTATTCATCGTTCTTCTTGTTCTTCTTCGTCAAGCTGTGTCGGTTGTAGAGACGTTCTCAACCCTCGCGCTCTGATACCATGAAAAAGTAACGTGCGGAAGCAAGTATGAAGACCGAACAAAAGGAAGAAAAATCAGGTTTAATAGAGAGCTTGAGCTTACGTAGTATACACGGGAGAGACACAGAGAGTGAGAGAGAAAAAACAAGAACTATATTCAACAAAAGTACACAATCTCTATTCACCACACTCTATACATATGTGTGTTCAATGAACACTTTTATACAAGTCCTAGAAGGACTGACCGAAGTACTGACAGTACTTTAATGCTCATTAAGAGCTCCTACACTAACTCCCAAATATATTCATCACGGAATATCTTTCCTAACGGCCTCCTGGTTTACGCACCAATCTGGCTCTACCTACGCACCGGTCTGCATACCGGTTTACGTATTCGGCCTAACCGATCGGTCCCAACCGATCCAGTCCTCGGCTTCTTCAGCAGATCTGGCCGATGTTGAGCTTGTCTCTCAATAGTCGTGAAGATCCGTCACTAGGTGCGGATCGTGAGGCGGAACCACCGGGGTTCAGGACCGGAAGGACACGAAGATTGCACTAGCTTAAGCGAGAAAGGAATTCAGATAGATTGAAAGAGAGAGAGATTGAGATAAGATAGAATGCTTGACTTTGGATTGAGAGAGATTAAGATTGGACTCTTGACTTTAGATTTGAAGAACAAGATTGATACATCAATTGGATGATGAGTTTCTTACTTTTAATTTCTTGATTAATACATCTCTCCCTTTGATCTTTTTCATCCATCCTTTTATAGATGCTCCCATGCATATGATGCATGTGAGGGTACAAGACATGCATACTGTTGGGAGACAGGTCCCTCTGGATGGGAAGGGAGAAGAATAGTGCCGATGGAGTACCCGACTACGGAGAGCCGGATGGTGCAGACCCGGTGAGAACCGGATGAGGAGTCCCCGGCTACAGAGAGCCAGATGGTGCAGACCCGGTGAGAACCGGATGAGGAGTCCCCGGCTACGGAGAGCCGGATGGTGCAGACCCGGTCAAGACCGGATGAAGAGACATATTCGTAAATATGTTTCTGAGAGTCCATCAGGGCTATATTTGTAAATAGCCGAAAAGTCATATTAGTATAAATATGACTTAGGGCAAGCTTTAGAAATAATTGTTGTTGTCATTTTCTTGTTGGTGCAAGAAAAGAGAGAGAGCGTAACGGTGTACAGAGAGAGAGAGAGAGAAAGAGGTCATTGCCTCTGTTGTAACTGCCGCTTGTGGCGAGGATCGTGAGCACGAGGTTGTTGCCTCCGTGAACTCACTGTTGTACATTCTAGCATAGTGATAGTTTGCAGCCTGTGGGCTGCCGTGGTTTTTCCCTTGGTTTGGGTTTTCCATGTAAACATCCTGTGTACCCTCCTCTTCTCTGTGTTGTGTTTTATTTCTCGTTTTCTGTGTATGATTCTAAGCTCAGTTGTGGCCGAGCGTTGTGCATAAGGAGCGTTGAGTTCCCGTCACATACAATGCATGGAATGCATGTGATGCATGTTTGCCATTTGGCGCTCATGCATGACATGTCACTCAATCAAGCTCTAATATGAGAATTTACATGTAAACTATAATGATAAGAAAAACATTTTTAAGGAAAGGACATAGCTTAGTGGTAAGTCTATTGCATCCTGTCTTGGAGGTGCAAGGTTCAAGTCTTGCTTACATCCTTTTTAAAGCACAAAATACTATCTTTTAGACCAAATATCTTTAAAACACCATGCACCACGATCAACCAACCTGACCGATCCGTCCGATTTGCATTCGTTTGGTATGGTCCGGTTCGGTCCGCATCCTAAGGTCGCCGGTTCCGTCACCGGTTGCCGCCGATTTTGGTTGGCCAAAACCTTTACAAGTAACTAGGCCACACCCACTCATCTAATTAGCTTAGTTCAAGTCACCTTGAACTCTCTATGCTCCACACATATACACAAAGATAATAGCTTTTGCTTTGCCTTATATATGGTGAGATCCTTATTTGTCTTGTCTATGTGGGTTATCTCACAGTTTTATCTTTCTCTTTTCCTTTGCACATAACTTGAGACTTAGATGACTTAGAAAGCTTCAACTCCGCCAATAGTTGAACAACATCCAACAATGGGATATGTCCATCACCGGCTACACCTTGAGGATCAACGAGCTTTGCAACTCGCTCGGCTCGATAAGCACCAATGTGGACGATGATGACATGGTGCAAATATGCCTCTGCGGCTTTGTACCATGGTTTGGCGCGATGAGGATCATCATATTAGCACAAGAGGATCCGCTCTCCTTCTTTGATCTTCAATCCATGTTGTTGGTCAAAGAAAACCATGTTCGAACAAGGAGCAACGCCTCAGAAGGCCACATGCTCTACACGCTTTTAAACAGAGGAAGAGGATGCGGCCGAGCAAGAGGCCGCCTCGGCCAAGTACGAGGCGAACGAGGTTCGACTTACGAAAAAAACTCACAATTTTGGCATGAAGACGGCAACCATTCAGGAATCTTAGGAAGAATGGGGAGCTTCCATTCCGGTCCAAGCCAACAAAACTCGGTCGAATGCGAATATTGCGGAAAAATCGGTGACCACGAAGAAGAGTGTCGTAAGAAGATACGCAAGTCAACTTCCACAAGCCGACAACTCACCAATTCTGACTATGACAACCATGGCGAAATGTTCGTGATGAGAGATAGAGCAAATTCTATGTAAGTTTCTACTTCGAATAGCGCATCTAGTCTGGAAGACGTATGGTTCGTCGACTCCGGTGCCTTGAAACATATGACGTCTAATCAAGAATGGTTGCAAGAACTTTTAGAGCCAAACCGACCCGACTATGTCGAAATCGGAGACGACACTACGCATCCGATTAGACACATCGGCAATGTCCCATTCAACAAAGAAGGTAACCAAACTTTTATTAAAAATTTCTTGCATGTACCAACCATTATGAATAATTTGGTCTCCGTCGCCCAAATTGTTGAGCAAGGGATGCAAGTATGATTTAATCAAGGCAGTTGCTTCAGCGAAAAAGAGGGCCTACTCATTGTTCGCGGACGAAGAGAAGGCCGAATGTTCATTCTCGACTTGCACAAGATGAAATCGGCCATGTTCGCAAAGGGCACAAAAGTCGATTCCAACATAGAGTTATGGCACAAACGGATTGGCTATATCAACCTCTAGAAGCTCAAGACAATGCAATCAAAAGGAGTCGTCATCGGGCTCTCGACATTCATGGAGAAAGAGATTGAAGCCATGTGTGCCGCTTGGCAATTCGGCAAGCAACATCGGCACCCATTTCCAAAGGAGCAGAATGTGAGAAAAGGCGTACTCGACATTATCGTAGTGTATTTCGTACATACCTTGTACTTCCATGTTAATAATTTGAAGCCTTACCATTACACTAACATATCATGAGTGTTAGAAAAGAAGATATCCCACATCGAAAGGTTACTTCACGCATATTTTCTAGGAAAAAGCTTTACTTAGAAGAAAAAAGCTACACATGCACATCTAGCATGCATAAACACTATAGTCCATAAAAAGTGCATGGGGTTAGAAAAAGCATGTTAGAGAAAGCATATAGTCTATAGATAGAGAAAAAAACATGGATTGCTAAGATTGTCTCACCACTATATAAGGATGGGGAGCACAATGTAATAAGGGGGGTGAAAACTTTGGAAATTTGATATATTTCTAAAAACACCAATTATTAAATTATATTCGTGGGATTCACGAAATAAACTATACTCGTGGGATTCACGAGGTTTCTATATCTCTCTCTTTCAATCCAAATTCACATTCTTATCTTAATATTGATTAATCTAATACAATATACTTGTGGGATTCACAAGTTTCAATCTCTCTTTCTTATAATGGATTCATATTCATAACTAAACTCGTCTCAAATTCTTCCTCCTCCTAGTCCAATACCCCAACGGTTCCCACCCGACTCACACAACGATCCGGTGCCGAAAGGCACGACAACGTAATTCATTCTGATGTATGGGGTCCGGCTCAAATGGCTACATTCGGCGGATGCCGATACTATGTGGCCTTTATTGACGACTTCTCCAGGCATACCTAGATCTACCCCATGTGGCAAAAGAGCGAAGTGTTCAGAAACTTCCAGAAATTTAAGAATGAAGTCAAGAAAGCCACGGGCCGACATGTCCGATGTCTTCGATCGAATGGAGGCAAGGAGTACTTGTCCGACGAATTTTTGGTGTTTCTACAGAAAGAAGGAATTCAGCGAGAGTTTTCATGTCAGCATAGGCCACCACAAAACAGAGTCGTCGAATGAAAGAATCGGCACATCCTCGAAGTAGCACGGACCATGATGAACAAAAAGCACCTGCCGAAGTCGTACTTGGCAGAAGCGGCTAACACGGCCGCATACCTCATGAATCGGTGTACGACATCGGGTGTGCATGAACTTACTATGCACCTGAAGTTTTTCAGAAAGAAGACGGACCTATCACATGTTCGGATATTCTGCTCCATTGCGTACGTGCACATCTTGACGAGAAGCGACAAAAGCTCGACTCGAAGTCAAAGAAATCTATCCTCGTAGGATACTCACTGCAGCAAAAGGGGTACAAGTGCTATAACCCCTCAACTCGAAAATCTCGAGTAAGTGGAGACGTCGTTTTCAACGAGTCCACATCTTGGTACGCACCAGAGACAACTTTGACTCTAACTCCGCTCGACCCGAAATCCGCCGAAATAGAGCTAGAAGCCAAAGATTGGCTCATGCGCATGATCAAAGAAAGCCCGATTACGACAAGGCTTATTGGGCCACAAGAGCCTCCGAGCAATCAAAGCACATCTCGATCGAGTCTAAAGCTGGACAAAGGGAAGGCGAAAATACTAGAGTATGAAGACGGCAACGAATCGACTCACTCCCTCCATAGTGAGTTCGAAGGCCTTGGCATCCGGACAAATGGAGCGAAGAAAGCCTTAGTATCCGCAATCGAGAAGCTCCGTTGATCTACCCGTAAAAAGAACCCCGTAAGCGGATTCGGCTACATTGATTATATAATGGCGTACCATTATGCCTTTATGATGAAGGTAGCGACAGTATGGGACCTTGATGGGTTGAAGTGATGAATGAGGAGATGCAAGCACTCTCAAAAAACAAGACATGGGGTCTTGTCCCCCACTCACCGCACAAGAAGGCGATCGGCTACAGATGGGTCTACAAGCTAAAGAATAATGTTGACGGCTCCATAAACCGCTACAAAGCTCGACTCGTAGCAAAAGGATACGCACAGACGCATGGAATCGACTACGAAGAGACATTTGCCCCGGTAGCAAAGATGACGACTGTGCGGACCGTGATCGCACTCGCAACGGCGAAAGGGTGGCACCTCCACCAAAATGGACGTCAACAACACCTTTCTTCATGGCGAATTAGAAGAGGAGGTATACATGGTACAACCACCTAGCTTCGAATCGTGTACTCATCCGAAAGCCATATGCCAACTCAAGACGCCTCTCTACATCCTCAAGCAAGCACCACGTGCTTCGCATTCGAAGATTACGCAATATCTTCATCAAATCGGCTTTCGAATGTCGAAAGCCGACAACTCCCTCTACATACGAAACGACTCTAGAAGCTCGATTGTCATCATCCTATACGTGGATGATTTGGTCATTGGAGGAGAAAGTTTAATCGACATCAACAAGGTGAAATCCCTCCTCTCCAACAAATTCGAGATGATGGACATGAAGGAACTTCATTACTTCCGAGGCATCGAAGTAATTCGGATTCTAACCGGCATTACGATCTCTCAACGGCACTACATTCTCAACTTATTATACAAGTTCGAGATGACAGAGTGCAAATTTGTGGCAACCCCTCTCGATCGAAACCTCAAACTAAATGCCAACTCCGGCACAGACGAGTGCGAGCCGACTCAATATCGACAATTGATCGGGAGCATCATCTATCTCACGATCACTCGACCCGACCTCAACTATCAGGTCGGCCTCCTTAGCCAATTCATGCAAACTCCGCGAGATATCCATTTCTATTGCGCTAAGCGGGTATTACGATACGTGAGCGGCACAATGGATTACGGCATCCTCTACGCACTAGCCACACCAATTCGACTCGAAGGGTACACAGATGCCGACTGGGCCGGTTACAAAGCCGATCGACAATCAATGTCTAGTGTTGTCTTCTCCCTTGGCAGCGGAGCAATTTCGTGGAGTAGCAAGAAGCAACCAACAGTAGCTCTTTCGAGTACGGAGGCCAAATACAGGGTTACTATGAGTCTTCACATTCCCCAAGAGAGAGTGGTGGTTGTAGTTAGTTAATGAAAAGAGAAGGTGACCATATATAAAGCACCCTCCTCATACTTCATACTAAGTCGGTTGTGACTCCTCGTAATACTACATTTTGTATTTGCCATTTTGCTTGTGAATATACATCTTCTTCTTCTTGGGTATATTCCTTTTTCTATCTATCTTGTGTTCTCTCTTCTCTCCTCTAATTCCTCTCACACATACACATAACACACATCTCTTCCGCTACACAAGAATCATACCCGATTCTTTACAATATTCTAAGAGGAAGAACACTTTCATTATAACAAAATGCGATAATTGTAAATGGTTGACAAAAATAATAAAATGAGAAGAGATCAAGTTAGGAAGAACACTTTCATTATGATAAAATGACCTTATTTTACAACGGGTGGAAATAGCTCTATAGTAGACCACCAATGATGAGAATGGAAACCGTAGTCATAAGATAATAGTTATTATTATTTCTCTTAATAGAGTAATTTATTTATTATATTACATGTTCCACATATATACAACCAGGAAAGTAGCCGATAAAAGGCCCTAATTATATAGTGGGTTGTGATGGCTTTATAGGAGAAGGAAACCGTATACGTAAGAAAGTACTTATTATTTATATTATTATTATCTCGCTTATTATATTCTCTTTATTATTTTACACATATACAGCCGGAAACTAGCTGATAAAACGCCCTAATTAATTTTACAATGTGGTAATAGCTTCATATGTGATTGCAATGCAAACCCACAATTCGATATGATCCGGAAGAGATATATATATATATATATATACATACAAGCAAGACTTGGCGATCTAGCTCATTTGTGATTACAATGCAATCCCACAATTCGATACGATCCGGAAGATATATATATATATACAAGCAAAACTTGGCGATCTAGCTCATTTGTGATTACAATGCAATCCCACAATTCGATACGATCTGGAAGATATATATATATATATATACAAGCAAAACTTGCCAATCTAGCGCATATGTGATTGCAATGCAATCCCAGAATTCGATAGGATCCCGAAGATATATATATATATACAAGCAAAACTCGGTTAAATCGATACGATAGGTTATTAACCCATTACCGAGTTAAATCCATCTACATACAACATTAAAATGCTGCCGCAAATTTATAAGGAAGGACATTAAAATGCGCCTTCAAGGAGGGAGGGGGCTATAGGATGAAGTTTGATTTTAAATTTTACATTGCTCACTGATTAAAGTGTTAATTGTTATAAGGGCCATAGGAGCGATGGAGGCGTTCTAGATAGGCAAGGTGATTATGAAACTCATCATCATTAACATTGTTATTATTCTGATTGATTATTCCGTTAATGGTATTATTATTCTGATTGATTATTCCGTTAATGGTATTATTATTCTGATTACTGTTAATGGAATTGTTATTCTGATTGATTTCACGCTCACTAACACATCCCATTATCATCTTGGCTTCTGATGATCGGAAGCGGCTTTTCACGCGGGAGAGGAATGCATCCGCCATATCCTTTACTTCCTCCCTCGTCAAACTCCTCTTCCTCTGCACATGATTGCCAAATTTCGTAGTCCGATCTGTCTGATTATCATCAGATACATCACCATGGATCGCTTCCTCCTCTGTTTTCCTGACAATTATGCCCTCCCACTCCTCATCATCATCCCCACCATGATTTCGATCATTTGGCAAAGATGATGACGACCATATCATCTGCCCTTGAGACAGGTCAATTGAAGCTAAATCGAAATAGCCGGCCAATATATGGATGAATCCTCTGATGATTCCTATAATATATGTACAGAATGCTGCAAAACAAGCATGAAGCGGTGAAAGAAATACCCCACAAATTAACATTAGGGCGTGGAATCAAACCCGAATCGCCCAAAAATCATACAATTCTGTTTTTCTGCACGCCTATATATATATATATATAATGAAATACCAGTCAAGATGGATCACCTCTCATAATTATAATTAATTACAATAATTATAATTAATTATGGTAAAAAGAAATTCAAGAAATTAGGATTTTCCACTTGTAAGGTTGTGATAAGATGGACGGCTAATTGAGTGAGGCACAAGGCAAGAAGAAGTTCGATTGAAAGAGCAAACACAACACGCAAGCTCATAATTTCAAGAAGACCCCCAAGGTAAAAGTAAACCAACCAAAAAATAACAAAAGAAAGGCTTCTCTGGGACGCGACAAATGATAATGCCCCAAGACACTCCATCCTCATGGGGTCGCTCACTCGCCATCCATCGATCTTGACCTTAATTAGCCTATCACCGATGATTTTCCGTCAACAATAAGATTTTTGATCCTCGCACAAAATGTCGTTCAAATTTTTAACTCTTTCAGTATTGTACAACACTACGATGTGTGCATGGTTCGATGAAATAGTTGCGCGTTGACAATAATGTGAACGTGTTGTACCTCGCATTCGGGTGGGTTGCGCTCAAAGGTTGCGTGAGATTGGGTGCAACAAAATTCGTCCTATAGCTTGTACAAGATATAGGACTCTTGTGAGTATAGAAAGTTATAAAAGGTTGGAGACATTGTTAATGTATCCTTGAAAAATACATTGTAACATTACATTTGAATAGAAAATACATATATACGTATATAATATACTTACATTTGGTGGTGAATGAAAAGGGCATAGGATGTGTATGTATTCATGCATTTGAGGCTCAAAAGGGCAACATGCAAATGTCTCCAATTCAAGGATTTTTCCACTTTTTTTTCAATGTGTGTTCATGTCTTTGTCGCTCATTATATTTGAATTATACATGACGGTCAAAATCTATGTTAAGGACATTTTAAATGAATATACTACTATTAAGGGATATTTCTATTAATCACTTTTTTACAAAATGGTCTCAAAAATATTAAAAGACATAGGTACAAGTGGTTTAGAAGAAAACGTAGGAATGCATCTATTACAACTAGTGTTGAGCAAAGTTTCTAATCCCTACCGGAAATTTTCCTGTTTCTTCTAATCGTAACCAGAATTTTAAAAATTTAACCGACCACTTTCCTACGAGTGTTAATGTCAACCAGAAAGTGTTGGGAAAAAAAATAGGACATGCCAAATCAAATCAATTGAAAAATTATGGATCCAAAAGTATATATATATACATGTATATTTCCAAAAGAAAATTACTAGCCTAAAAATTGAAGAATTTTTAACTCTAGAACAACAATGTAATTTTTTTTCCAAACCTTCAAGGCTTTACATATAATGCAAATATTCACTTTTCAAACTTTGTAAACTAGCATGAGCAACATATTATATCAAAATAGATCAAATATCTATAAAGTTCCAAATCAGATACGTTTTCAAATACATGTGCATATACATACGCATGTACATAACATACATGCATGCATACTTACATATGTTTGTCAAAATATGATCTAATTAGATAGGGCTTAGCTCATCGTGATGATTGATTCCTCAACCTCATGTAGGCTACGAGATTTGTAATTTGTGGCTATGTATGTGAAACTGGCTAGGGAAATCCTCCAAATGTCCTTCAGTAATCCTCCAAACAATAACTATGTCTACTATTTGACTAAGATATGGTCAATCTTATGGAAGTGTTTTTAGAATTCAAACTATTGAACACTAGAAGAATATAAGGTATGGAGCATTCACATTTGGAGGGCAAGAACTTAAAGTAAACATTGGAAACTAAAAGAGGAACCTTCGTTTACATAAATCGATTTTGAAAATGCTTCATTTGAAGTTTGAACTTTATTATATCAATTTTTATTCATAAGTTGTAGGATTTCATGTTGTTTGTTATCATTCCAAATACCTTGAGTTTTTTATGCTATATCTTATCTTTCTCCACAAATTAGTAATTTTTAGAAAATGTGGTGTAAATTTCTGTTTATTATGATGTCTAGAGTCTCTGGTTGCATTGCTTCATTTATGTCTATTTTTTCTTAAGAAAGCATTGAAAATGTAGTGTAAATTTCTATTTTCTGTCTCGAGTAGTAATCTCTAGCATTGTTTATTATGTCTAATCTTTGGTTTTATTTTAGATAGAACATACAAATCAATTTATGTCGAAATGGTTTGGTTTAATCTCGCACTTTGGTTTGGTTTGGTCTTGATCTATGATAAACTGGTTTGCTTTTGATCTATGATAAACGGGTTTAGTTTTGATTTATGATAAACCAGTTTGATTTGGTTCTAAAATTTTCGTAAACAGTTTGATTTCTCCTATGTATTAAACAGTTTGGTTTAAACGGTTCAGTTTAAATGGCTTCATAATTTCTAAACGGTTTGGTTCGGTTTTTATATTAATAAATGATTTTGTTTTGCTTGGTTTCAAGACCAACAAACCAAACCAAATTGGGCCCATTGCTAATCATGTGCATGAGAAGTTCTTGTAAATATATGACGATATGCCTTGCTTTCTCGCCACAACACAATTTTGGCACTAAAGTCATGCTCTTCTAGTTCATGTCCTTCAAAAGCTATTCGTATCAATAATGTACGACATTGCATGTTTGCCTATTTCTAGACATATTCTTTATTAGATTTAGGCAACTAAAGCCTCTCTCACATACGGTCATAGAAGAACATTGAGTTAACCCTATCAATGAAAGCTTTAAAAGCTTGGGTATCTTTTCTTTCCAAACATCATTACAATTTATCATACCTCAAACATCTAAGAAATCTCTTCCAAGCCATGTCGTTGTAGCTTTCCTTTTGAAACTTGCATATTCATTATAAAATTTATCATTATCAATTATGGGAGAAAACACTTTATCTATCATTTTTTGAACATCATAAAACATTCTAAATGTTTTCAACCCATTAAGACCCATAGTCTTTTGTGCTAAAATATTTGTAGATCTAGTAGACATGTTCATTGGTGATAACATTTTCAATGCAAAAAGAGACACTAGATCTTAAAGCCTCTTTTTTATCGTCTCTATTAATTCCCTAGAAAATAACGTTAAAAAACGTATGGCTTTAATTAAGTGGACTCACTATTGATACTTCAATCCACGATGATGCTTTTATACATATTACCTTTTGGAGTATCTCGTAAAATGGAAAGCATTCATTTTTCTCTACCATATTCTGGAATATACCTGGATAGTTGTTGGTATCCTTCTCAAAACCATTGAGATCCATAATAACATGATGCAAAAACTACTCTTCTATATCCCCAATGGCTATCATAGCCAAACCTCCAATACATGTCATAACCACATAATCTTTTTGGAATTCCATACTTAATGTAAGCATAATCTTAAGTATATTTGCAAGGAAATGGAGCATATACACTACTTTAAACTTTTTTAAACTTTTTTCAAAAGAAAATTTATTTTTCATTAGTAGAACTTATGCGGACATTCTTCCATTGAACAATCAACACATACCAGTGCCCTTGGATTATATGAAAATTCTCTACATTGTAAGCTAAAACTATTTTCGTCCACAACATTAGGCTCAACTTGAGTCAACACCTGCTTAGCAAATTCCTGTACTTCAACACCTGCTTCAACAGAACATGGATGGGAAATTTTTGTACTACAACTGCTACATTTGTAGACACAAAAAATTCCATAATGCCCATTCCGCTTGGAATAAATCGTGGTGGACCGCCTTGGATAGCCCACAATTATCATCTCCCATGTCGAAACAACCATGTCCTTCATCTCCATGACCAATGGCAGCAAATGTATCATACTTATGCATCTTCAATTCTTAATTTCCGTTCTTCTAACTCAATTTCAGTGGCAGCTCCTACCTTAATAACAACTACACCACCTAATAGCTTTGCAATTCTGTCCGCTAACTTTACAATATCATAAACAAAATCTGTTTCCGCAAGTTCTTCTTAATTTGAGCTATCATGTCTGGTATCTCATCTTTTGAGGCAACATCTACAATAATTTTAGTATAGTCCTTGGTGATGGTCACTTTGTGAGTGGTTCCTAGTTGCTCAATAGTTATCTCTTCAGGTGTCAATCCAAGATCACTAGCTATAAACTCGACACCCCACAACTTATTAACCACAAGTGTAGCAACGCTTCTCCAGAAACATCCTCAACAATAATAACAAGGGGAGAATTGAGTTGTGAAATCTTTTCCAAAACTAACAGTATATCCTTATCACCAAAATCATGTACCTATAACCACAAAATGATATAGTATCATCATCACCTCAAGAAAATATGGTTTGACCCCCAAACCGTCTTCACTCATCCTTATCACACAAAAATTTGTTGAACATTCAGTCTGCATCAACCATCTCGCCAATTACCACCAAGTTCCTGTACAAATAACAACAAAATGAGCCTAAATATGTTTCCTCATCCCCTCATGATCTGCTTTGGCCCCCACACCATCATCACTCATCCTCTTGTCATGTCAATATGCTTTTTTAAACTTTGTGATTGCAAAGTCTTCATTAATGGTTCGTACACATCGCATACCCTCATAATAACACCATGTTGACTAAGACGTTGTGTCTTCACAATCCCAAGAATATGCAAATGTGTGTATTTGATGCATCTTGCATCCTAGCCAATTCATGTTGGGCACATTGAATTTCTTGAGAAATGCATAGTCATCTGATTCACAAGGGCTTGTAGCATGTTTATTTTACTTCAATGTTCTTTGAAGCCTCTTGCATGCACAAGTATGTTCGATGTGCACAACAATGTAAGGAAGTCATAAAAGGATTCTATGACTTCAATCTAGAAGCAACACCTGTACATATACCTACAATCAAAAGTAGTACTAGAGGCAGAGAGGATTAGTACTACAGATAGAGGAAAGAGAGTGAGAATAATGTCAAGATTAGTACTAGATGTAGAGAGGAGGGAAAGACTATGTAGAGAGTAATGTTAGGATTAGTACTTGATGTAGAGAGAGAGAGAGAGAGAGAGAGATTGTGTGTGTGTGTGTGTGTGTGGAAGAGAGAAGTATGATAACAAGAAGTATATTATATAAAGAAGCTTACAAGGATAGCTAAGAGGCTTAAGATTGGCATTGAACTAAATTGGTTCTGAATAGTTCTATATGCATCTATTTATAGTATTATTAGGGGTATTCTTGAAGTTTCTAGAATGTTCCAAAGTAATATATACATGAAGTTTCTGTAATGAATAAAAAAAAGAAAATAATGTTTCTCATATTACAATTGTTATCTTACTAGTATGGCCTCAACCTGTATAACACATGGTTCGGGGTCTATTCTTTTTTGGGCCATATCATGACACTATCCCCTCCTTCGAACAACGAGTTTTACAAGTCGTCTTTGATTGAGGACCTGGTTTGTCTAGATATTGTCGATGGAAACCCTTAAGAAGGGCTTGAGCATTTGCCACATTCTCCACTGGTTCCCAAGTACAATAACCCATTTGCAAGGTGGTCATGAATAGTCCACGCTACAATCTCATGGAGTTTAAATGCTTGATGTCCTCTCTTTTTGGTTGCTAAGAGGTCATCAATGACATCTAAACCTCTCCACAATTCGTTTAGGTCATCAATTGAAGTGTTAAGCATACATTTAGATACTTAACATGTCTCTTTCCTAAAATTACGAAGGATAACATCAAGTGTTCCTTATTTATTCAATCATTGTTAAGAATTAGGTAAGTAAATAAGGGTTAATTAGTTCCTAATTATGTGATTAGTTGATAAGCAGAAGATTATGTGATCATATGTGTGTGTATGTGTGTGAGAGGAAGAGAGAGAGAGAGAGACAGAGAGATACACTTACGAACAACACAAGATGGGGGATGAGTAACTATGTTAAATTAGCTTTATCATCATCATCAAATACAAAAATACCCACAATGAGGTATATATCCATCTCATGTGCAAAGGTGCACGTGTGAGTAGAATATAGGTACTATGAGCATGGAGTGGTGGATCTACAATGTATCCCACTCAAGTACAAAATCCTATTTAGGGCTTTATGGTTAACACACTAACTAGATTCTATCTAGGTAACTACTAAGTTACATGTGTTGACTAACTAACTAAACTAAGTTGAGCTTGATCTCTCAACAATCATCGACCAAGTTGACCATTTGATGATTACACCATAAATGAGTTGACACATCTAGTCCAACATCTAGTTTTAAATTTCTTGGCTTGGTCTTGATATCTGGCCACCTATTATCTATATTTTTAAAGGTTGGACAATAAGATAGAATCCACATAATGTTGTTTGTAGTGGCATTCATGGAGTATGTGAGGTGATGAGTACGAAACATATGATGCACTCATGGTGCCAATGGGAAATGTCGTAATTTCTTTCTAGGGACATTGTTTTCCTTAAAGCATTTTGCACAAATGTGACAAACAGTAGTTCTTTCATACTTACCTGTAAAAAGGATTCAAATTATTTTTGCAAGCATGAATTTGGTTGTTGTTGAGGCCAAGCTTGGAGATCATCTTCCTAGCTTTCTCCCTTGAAGTAGGAATCATGTTGTCCTTAGGTGGGAGCTTTGTCGAAAGTAAACTACAAAACAAAAGTAACAGCATAAATATATCAAACCTTGATCCATGGAATTATAAACAATGTGAGGTCGTGTACTCACAATAGCTATTAGCAACATCATAACTAAAACATTGCTTCATTCAAACCAATCTTGTAAGTTCAAGATTAGAAGACTTTAACTCAATCACTTTAGTGCAGACATGGAACCTATTATGGATTTAATATTGTAAAAGTATTAGAAATGTATTTGAAAAGCCTTGCAAAATCCGTAAATATCATTTCCAAGTAAAATCATTCAGAAAGGGGTTGTAATATATTTAGGTTTCTAAAAAAATAGAATATTACATGCTAGCACAACATTAAATCATTTCTTTATAAAGAAATATTTTTACACCGTTACCAATATCAAACAATGTTTCGGAAGAGAGGTGAGTGATGGATTTTAGAGCAACATAAATTGTGTACTTTACAACAATTTTTAATATCAATATTGCACATTCTCCACAATACAAAGAGTAAAAACCTTAACATTATGATTTAAAAGTGATGCTAATAGTAAATGCATATGTACAACAATATTAGCAAGAATGTCCACATAATTAAGAAGAAAATATTGGTGGTGAATAAATGATTATAGGCATGCACGGTGCATATCTTTTCCAACAAGCTTAGATGGACCTCACGCAAGATTATCATTATTTATAGTGTGTTCAACTAAAATAGAAAGCTCAACACTCTATTAACTACAAAAAAACATTTCTTAGGCCTAGGCTAGAACCCTTCTCAATATTAGCAACATTGAGTATTCTAAGGACGACATGGATTATTGTAACAAATTGCGTGCGGAAGCTTAGACAAACCAGCTCAAACGGATACCAATAGAACACAAAATGGAGGTTTAATGGAAAGCTTGAATACATCGAAGAGACAAATAGAGAGCAGAACAACATAAAACTCTATCAAAAAATAATAACACTTTGTACATACAATGTGCTCAGTGAGCACTTTTATACAAGTTCTTAAAAAGAACTGACAGAAGTACTAACATGTACTTCAATGCTCATGAGAGTGACGAACATAGACTCCAATGTGCCAACATTCTAGGCTAGATTTGTAGGCCTCTCACGACCTACCGGTTCATATTGATCCGGCTCCTGGTTTCAGATACCAATCAAGACACCGACTCTAGCTTATTCAGTCGATCCGGATCTGGTTGAGCTTCTCAGCTCAACACTCCCCCCTCAAGCTCAACTTGAGGTCGGATCGTGATGTCAATGTTTGTCTGTCCATTCCTCCGGCTCCTTCTAGCGTCTTCCCACCTTGCTCGCGCTCCTCAACCCGTCCGGACCCACTTTCCACAACCCGTCTGGTTCCGCGCACCTCCACTTTCTCAGTTGGCTTGTCTGCTCCCTTGGCCCTTGGCCTCCAGTCGATTCAACTCCTCCGAAACAAACATCTCAACCGAATTGACTGTCTCTGATTCATTCCTGCTCTGTCCGAATTAGTTATCTCCAATTCATCTTCAACCTTCAGGCCCTTCACCACGTCGGACCATGTCCGAGTCTTAGCCTTCTTCCTCCAGTTGGCTCTGTCCTTCTTGACTCTGCTGCCATCTCCGCTTGTGCTGACTTTATCAGATGTGTCCACTTCTTCAGTCGACTGGGCTTCCCTTTTCTTCTTGTCTCCCCCTACTTTAGTTGTTTCCTTCTCTCTGGCTGCTTGTCCAGTGCCTTTGCCTATTTTCTCAATTTCTATTCCGGTTTCCTCCTTTCTCCCCCGTTAAGTGTGGCATGTCGAGACATTGAAGACCAAGCATCTCCGAAAAGTGTTGCAACTTGTCGGTTCTAAGTGCCTTTGTGAAGATGTCGGCAACCTGCCGATCCGTCCGGACATAACAAAGTTCGACTTCACCGTTGAGGACCCGCTCGTGCACAAAGTGATAATGCACTTCTATATGCTTTGTCCGAGCATGGAACACAAGGTTCTTGGCTAGCTGCATGCTGCTCATGTTGTCGCAGTAGATCGGGATGGGAGTCGGTACTTCGATCTGGAGGTCTTGCAGCAGCCGCCGAAGCCAAATGGCTTCACATGTGGCAATGGTAGCACCCCAATACTCAGCCTCAATGCTCGATAGAGTCATTGTCGGCTACTTCTTGTTGCTCCATGCAATAGCCACGCTACTAAGAGAAAACATATAACTGGAAGTGGACCAACGATCCGACACATCACCGGCCTAGTCGGCATCTATATAACCGACTAGCTTTTTGGTTAGACCGTGTTGATATAGCAGTTCACGATCCTTAGTGTTGTTTACATACAAGAGTATTCGATGCGCGCATTGAAGGTGCTCCACGGTCGACTTCTACATGAACTGAATTATCACCCCAATCAGATAGCTAATGTCGGGAACCATTTCTCGTTGCAGGCCAGTCCGGAGTCGAGACGAAGCTTGAGATTCTGGTTCAAAGGGGTAGAAATTTGTTGGCACTCAGTCATGCTGAACTTGTACGGCATATTCAGCACATAATGTCGTTGTGAGAGCAATATGCCATCGGGGGTATGGATCACTTCGATCCCGAGGAAATAATGAAGGTCCCCCAGGTCCTTCATTTCAAATACATCTTACATCTGGGATGATAGATTGATGATCTAATGTAAGCATATGATAAGGATATAATATATATGAAATAAGAAAGGAGAGAGATAAAGAAGGGTGCCGATCCACCTGACCACCCTCGAGCAAAGGGATCGAGACGGACTCAGGCCTCGATCGATGTCCCATACCATCGTCGTGGCGTCGAGTCGTACCTGGTGTTGGCACACTCGCTACAAGAGTTGACCCACCACGAAACAGAGTCTCGACGTAGTCAAGAGATGATGAAATGAGGGTAGCTAGGCCTCATATTTATAGCGAGACCCAAGGCCCCCAGGCAAGTTCACACTTGGCCTAAAAGTAATCATCCCCTTCGTTACACTCTCATTTAACCCTCACACTTATCCACGTGTATAGAATACTACGGTAAATTCTCACTACGGGATATTATATGGTCATGCTCGTAACATACTCCCCCTCTTTAAAACATTACACTCTTGCAATGGAAAGTTAGGGTAGTTCTAAGAGTATTTTCGCGTTCCCATGTGGCATTTTTGATAGATTAATCCATCCATTTAATTTTCAATTCTCGGCTTATTTTAGCACGCAGATTTTTTGTTTTAACATCGAGAATTCTTTCTAGTACGTGTGGTTTAGAAGATAATTCTATAGAAATAACTACAGTTTCAGTTGTAACTGTATTGTCACCAGAACCTAGAAGTTCTTTTAGACGACTTTTAGAAGTTCTTTTAGACGATAGGCTGATGAACTAATGCGTTTGAGGACTTGAAAAGGTCCACAAAACCGTGGGGCTAACTTAGCGCACTTACCCGTAGACAATGTTTTAGAATTGTGGATTTTTTGTTTTAACATCGAGAATTCTTTCTAGTACGTGTGGTTTAGAAGATAATTCTACAGAAATAACTACAGTTTCAGTTGTAATTGTATTGTCACCAGAACCTAGAAGTTCTTTTAGACGACTTTTAGAAGTTCTTTTAGATGATAGGCTGATGAACTAATGCGTTTGAGGACTTGAAAAGGTCCACAAAACCGTGGGGCTAACTTAGCGCACTTACCCGTAGACAATGTTTTAGAATTGTGGATTTTTTGTTTTAACATCGAGAATTCTTTCTAGTACGTGTGGTTTAGAAGATAATTCTACAGAAGTAACTACAGTTTCAATTGTAATTGTATTGTCACCATAACCTAGAAGTTCTTTTAGACGACTTTTAGAAGTTCTTTTAGAAGTTCTTTTAGACGATAGGCTGATGAACTAATGCGTTTGAGGACTTGAAAAGGTCCACAAAACCGTGGGGCTAACTTAGCGCACTTACCCGTAGACAATGTTTTAGAATTGTGACGTACACTTAAAAATACCTTTTGTCCAGGGTTGAATACACGAGGTTGCCTATCATGATCGGCGTAAAAACGCACTCTATCTTGAGCTGTTTTTATATTATCTCGTGCAATATACAACATATCTTGCATATCCCGAAGAAAGTTTTGCATACTTCGCAACACATCATGATGTATATTAACATCAATCAGGGCTCGTGGCTGAAAATCATACATCAACATAAACGTACTATATCCCGTCGACGTATGCTTGGAGCTGTTATAAGCAAAATCCAAAATTGGGAGATAACATTCCCATTTTGCTGGTTTTGCACCAACGTATTCTCGAAGCATGTCCTCAATAATTTGGTTTACTCATTCTGTCTATCCATCGGATTGAGGATGATCCGTGGAACTCATGCTCAATGTAGTTTCTAACTTCTTAAAGACTTGTGTCCAGAAATCACTAGTAAACTTTGGATCTCGATCACTCACGACATCCATCGGCAACCCATAAAAACGAAATAACTTGTCAACGAATTGGTAAGCCAATTGAGGAGTTGTTACTGTGGTTTTAGTAGCAATAAAT
This sequence comes from Azolla caroliniana, assembly GCF_043228905.1. Taxonomy (NCBI): domain Eukaryota; kingdom Viridiplantae; phylum Streptophyta; class Polypodiopsida; order Salviniales; family Salviniaceae; genus Azolla; species Azolla caroliniana. The sequence goes on along the minus strand of NW_028230449.1, from coordinate 13,803,454 downwards.
CTGGCCATTTTAGTTCGTCTATCAACCACAACCCAGATGGCATCATGACCTTTTTGGGTGAGAGGAAGGTTAACAATAAAATCCATGGATATACTCTCCCACTTCTTATTGGGAATGCCCACAACCGCTATTTGTAGACAAGAGCTTGATGTAGATAACTGTCATACTGTGAAATGGAAATATTTAGAGTATGTGACAGAAAATATAGGTAAGGGTCTCGTTAGTAAGCGTATCAAGGAAGTATATAAGGAGACATGTGTTGCTACCCTTGTCTCAGAGTTTAAGAAGTAACTCGGGGAGTTCATTCCACATAACTTTAAGAGTTATTGGCAAAATTCACAGTTCAAGGAATGTATAAATAACTTACCACCAGAAGTTATAGTATATGTTATTGACTTTGTAGAAAACTATACGTTTAAAGTTGAAAATGAGGTTCAATCAATGCATTGGTACAATGACCAATGGTGCTGCCTCGCAATTTAAGGCGGTCCGGTCCTTCTACTTCATTGCAAGGTGAGGAAATAATCCATATGTTTGGTACTTATAAATGGAAGTCTATTTTCGTAATACTCCATAGTACTTATAAATGTTTGTATAAAATACTGAATTAGTAATTCTCTAGCTACATGCACCAGTACTGTCTTGAAATGTGAATCTGAACTGATTGACCATTTAGTTCTCTCCTCCTAGATTCACTAGTACTGATTATGGTAATAATTATGTTAAGTAAACTTAACTTACAGCTTAGTATTGTCCTCCTACATGCACAAGTACTAATTAAGGTTTAGGCCTTGTAATGTATCCTTAATTTACAACATAGTATTGTTCAATGTTCAATGTATTCCTTCATTGGCACAAGTAATAATTTATAACTTAAGATTGTATTCCTTCATTGGCACGAGTACTAATTTATAACTTAGACTATATTCCTTCATTGGCACGAGTACTAATTTATATCTTAGCACTGCCCTCTATTGTGCATTAGTACTAATGAATAACTTAGTACTATCCTCTTTTGTTCATTAGTACTAATTTATAACTTTGGACTGCCATCCGGCAAGCACAAGCACTAATTATTACTTACATTGTCCTCTCTCAGTAATGTTTGTACTAATTCATAACTTAGTTTATTCAACTTTGTTCGTTAGTACTAATTTATAATTTAGGATTGTCCTCTCTCATTAATACTAATTATTAACTTAGTACTATCCAACCATGTTCATTAGTACTAATTATTAACTTAGTACTGTCCAAATTTGTTCATTAAGACCAGCTTATAAGTTAGGACTGTCCTCTCTCATGCATTAGTACTAATTAATAACTTAGCACTCTCCAACTTTGTTCATTACGACCAACTATAACTTATGATTGTTCTCTCTCATGCATGCCTACATAATTAATAACTTACCACTTCCCTTTCTCGTCTGTTAGTACTAATTTCCAACTTAGTACTATCCTTTCTCGTGCATTAGTACTAATTAATAACTTACCACTTCCCTGTCTCGTTTGTTAGTACTAATCTCCAACTTATTACTATCCTCTCTCGTGCATTATTACTAATCAATAACTTAGTACTATCCTCTCTTGTTCATTTGTATTGATTCGTCTGTTAGTACTGTTCACTCGTGCATAAGTAATCATTATGGTTTAAGTCATGCAATTAATTGTGTTTGTTGGCTAACTGTCATACAAAACACCACTTCTCATTGACAAACATTAGGATGCAATGGAACTACTTCGGGTCTAGACATGGAAAGGGAGAGCACGATGGCGCGGGGGTTGTGATCAAGCGTGCCCTTACAAGCGAGCAGTTGGATAATAAAGGTGCTAAGTTACAAAATGAACATGATGTTGTGGAGTGGCTCACATGGAAGATGTCAAATGATGGTAAGAATAGATTGTTTATTGAGGTTCGTGCTAATGAGGTGGATAGGAGTAAATCATACGGTTGTAAAACCGTGAAAGGGACGTGCAAGACCCATTCTGTTTTAGGGTTTAGTCGCAAGGACACAACACAATTGTTATTCCGCAGTTTATCGTGCTTTTGTTCCATGTGTTTAGATGAAGCTTGGGATGAATGCACCAATCTATCAATTGTGGAGCCATGGAAGCTAGAGATAGAACAATGTGTGGATACCCAAGAAAACGAACATTCAAACAATATTGTATCCTACAACCAATGTGAGGACTTGGCAATATTATTAGAAGTTGGAGATCATTTTGCGGTGCTCAAATCTCCTTAGGTTGAAGATTTTGAAGACTACTACATTGTGGTGTGCAAGCAAAGAAATACAATATTTGAAGAAGTTGTGAGTGTTACCCATTCCTTTGGGTGAACACCTTCGATAGATTGGCGTCTATCGGTCTTGAAGGGCGTGGTACGTGAAGGCTCGTACAGAGGCGTCGAGAGATACAGGGCTCAGAGAGAAAACACTAGCGAGGTTTTGATAAACGTGGCGGCGTGAAACTCATAGGTATAGATCGAAACACAGACTCATGCAGCAAAATAGGCACAATTAAAATATATTACTATGGCAGAAAAGGATTACAGAACACGGCCTATGGCCGGTGACCTTACGAGTTTATCTACTTCGAATGACTAAGCTAGTGCTGCCGCCTATAATTTTCTTCTCTCCTCCTTTCTGAGGTACTGCTTCTCGTTTAAATAACTTTTCCCCTAACACACAGCCGAGCCATTGGTGGCCCGTGATACTCGGACTCGGCATTTGCTAATTTCCTAATTTTACATTTCTGTCCTCTGGACAACACCTGGCACGCCCGTGGGACAGGACCTTGTCTGTCGGACCCACGACTTACAAAATACTAATAATATTACAAAAATTGCCTTTTAGGCGTGATCCTCGTTTCATTCTTCCTTTAAGATGTCGAGGATGCTTTCGGGGTCCGAGGTGGTGGCAGGGTGGTCTGGTTGGACTGTCGGTGCGGGGGGTTGAGTTTGGTCCGGGGGTGGCATATCTTCTCGGGCGGCCGCCTCGGGTGCGACCGATTCTTCAAGTGGGGGTGTGGGCTCGTGGGCGCTGACCTCTCCTTCGACAGGCTCTGGTACCATGTGGGCGTCCAAGGGATGTCTGTTGGCCGGGGCAAGTTCCTCCTGTGCCGTGTCCGTGATCTCCTCGCTGGGAGGTTCTTCTTTCTGCTCTGCGGCCGTTGGAGGGCTGGTGGGGATGGTTGCGAGTCGTTCTCGTTCGAAGGCTTCTACTTCCAAGCGAAACAGCATCTGACCATCATTGAAGTCCTCCATTATTTGCTCGATTGCCGCAGTGTGAGATTTTGCCAAGGACTGGTAATCCTCGGTTAAATCTGCACGCAGGTTTTGAATGTTGGCTTCGTCCATTTTGTAGAAGCCGCGGCCCTCCTTCCGTCGGATCTCGACGTCGGCGCGTAAAATATGCAATTCGGCAGCTTGGGCTGCCCATTCGTCTCCTGCGCAACTTAATGTTTCCTCGACCTTTTTGGTAAGGTGCTGGCGCTGTTTCTCGAGCAGTATGCGGATGCGTGTCTCATCCATGCCGGGCTATGCTCGGATGGCTGCTAATTCCTGTTTTAAGCCGTCGACCTCGGCCTGAATCTTCTGTGTCCTTAGCTCATAGATGGTTTGACTGTTCTTTGCATCCGTGGTTACGAGCTGGAGAGCATGCTCGTAACGCTTGGTGAGTTCTTCGGTGGCCTGCTCCCGTTCTTTCTGACACGTGGCCCGGATTTGTTCCCGTTCGACGATTCTCTCTTCTTGTAGGGCGAAGTAGGAATCTGATAAGGCGTCTTTTTGCTCCGGAAGTAGCTTGCATTTGATGAAAAACTCGTCAGCCATCTCTTTCAGGGTCGTACGCTGACTCTGCAGCTCGGCATTCTCCGCGTTCATCCTCTCCTCCCATTCACGATTTCTTTCCTCCTGCCGCTGGTTCCAGTCGTGTGCGTTGTCGAGCGCGGCCTGTAGGTCTAGAACCTCCGTCTCTTTCTTCACCACTGTGGCGGCGTATTCCTCCAGCTTGCTTTTGAGTTCGGCTTCCTTGGCCTCAGCTTGCGCTTGTACCCGGCCCAGTGCTTCGTTCTGCTCGTGTATCCTTTGGTCGGCCTGGGCTCTTATCCCGGCCATCTTCTTGGAAGCTTCTTCTTTTAGGCGAGGCATCGCCTCTTGATGTCGTTGTTCGTGTCTCTCGGTTCGCCGTTGTTCTTCTTTAAGCTCCGCACGGTAATCCCGGAGCGGGGGTTCTGTCTGGGTTGCCACCTCCTTGGTTGCACTAGGTGCGGGTAGTTCGGTTTGCTCCACGGTCGTGGCCGCCTCGGTTGTTGTGCAGGCATCGACCATTTGTAACGAGTCTGTTTGTGTAGTGGCCTGTACCTTCAGGATGGACTCTGTGATGGTGCTTTCATCCATCATTGTTATGCGTGGAGGCGCTGGGAGGGCCTCGGTGGTCGTTCCCGGAAGGCTCGAGACTTGTTGTTTCGGCCGGTTTGCTCCCAGGCTGCCAGCTTCTGGTTCGTAGTGTGCCATAGTTCTGTAGCCATCTTAGCCTGTTTTTGGGCTACTTTTATCTTTCGGGCCATATCTTTCGCTGCCCGCGTAGTGCGATCCAGGTCCCGATATGCCTCGATAAGGGCCGTGTTCAACTCGGGGACCTCCATGAGGAGAGCGACCTGTTTTGCTTGCTTCTTCCTCCCGATTTTTTGTAAAGCCCTCTCCTCCTGGGGCTCAATTTCACCTATTAGCGCACGTTGAATCATTTTTGTTTCGGCGTGCTCTTCCGCCATCCGAGCGGCTGCCGCGACTTGGGCTCTGGCGAGGAAGTTGACCAGCTCGAATGACGTACCGAGGCGTAAGAGCGCACTAAATTCGTAAGCCTCCGCGGGGAGGTCCTTATACCCGAGGACTTCATCCTCCGAGATCTGTGTTGTCTGCCCCTGCTCGATCGTTCCCTGGTTCAGCAATGCCTCCGCAGGGGTGATGGCCAGGTTGCTCTGTTTGACCACTAAGGCTTGCTCCTGATGTGGCTCCTTCTGTTCTTCCGAGGACTCGCGGTTGAGTCGTCTTCTTTTGCTTGGTTGTGTTTGGGGTTCCGGGGCCGGTAGTGTTGTTTCCTCCGCCTGCTTCCTTTTCTGGGGTCTTGGTGGTGCAGCCTACTGTGTGTTGGAGCATGGGCTAGGTCCTGGGGATGTTACCGAGGGGCGCAACGTTGGCTGTCGAATGGTGACGTCATCGGCCGTGTTGTCTGCCATGGCTACCTCCCCCTCCCATTCTTGGCAGGTCTCGGAAACTACCCTTTTTTGTTGGGGTTGGGCGGGTGGTGGAGCAGATGCGGTTTTCTGGTCGACGGTAAGGGGTGAAGGCGATGTGGGCTCCTCCCATGCTTCGTGGCTGATGGCCACGAATTTCTCTCTCTGCCTCCGTGGTGGTGGTGGGGACGTGAGTGCGCGAGGGGAAGGAAGCGAAGAGGGTGGGTATAGCACCATCAAAAAGTGGGTAAGAACAGACAACATCTTCTTACCAGACTGAAATGAAGCTAAGGCAGCGCGGAGTCCTTCGCCTGTGATGATTCCCCAATCGATTCTGTTTCCTTCATAAGCGCTGATGATGCTGGCTGCCTTGTTCTGCGGCATGCTCGTTGGGTTCGTATGCACGAACGCATACTCCATCAAGATACGAGCAATCTCCCCGAAAGCTTTGTTGGGCCCGCCATACGTGCGATATGCCTTCCCTGTGGCTGAGTACTCACCGAAGTACGCCTTCATCTTTGATGTCGGGGTATGTCGACCTCATGGTCCCCTCCCCGTTGCAGGTCCAAAACAGCCTGAAGCATGTTGTTGGTGATGGCTTCGGGACTTATACGTTTCACCACAGTTTGGGCATCTGGGTGCGCGGGGGCATCGATGATCTTCAAGTAACCGCCCATTCCTCGTTCCTGGAGCCAGGCGCGGGTTTCTGCTGAGGCAGTAAGAGGCATAGTGGAGATGGAGGCTGGGTTCGACTGTGTGGAAGCATGAAGCAAAGTGATGAGGCGAGGGTGAGCTACAACAGGAGCAGCAGGAAGTGGTCAGACAGAGCAACCTGGTCATCACCCCTGCGGAAGCATCGCTGAACCAGGGAACGATCGAGCATGGGCAGACAACACAGATCTCAGAGGATGAAGTCCTCGGGTATAAGGACCTCCCCGCGGAGGCTTACATTTCTGTCCTCTGGACAACAGTGAGGGATGGTCGAGGCAACATGTTCAATGTCGGTAAGTCTGTCATGTATGGCAACTACTATGCAAAGTTGCCACAATGCAAGAACACATATGCATTGTTAAAAGATTCACCCACCGCAATAATCTATGTTGATGCCATTATCACAATCAAGTTCAAAATGACTCAAGCAAAGCACAAGTTTAAGTGATACAACATTGTCTACAAAGTCCCCAAAGGGGTATGTGAACACATATTGGGGGAGGTCTCCCTCTTTAATGCTTAGAATGGCAAGCGTTCCTTCATATGTAACTTTTGCATGTATTCAAACTCTGACTTACAAATGAAAGGAAATATATCATCTTGGATTTTCATATTTATCTTGGGTTTTCTAACAATATCCCTCTTTGGTTTAGATATGTATGTTTCTTTTACATGAAGTGTCTAGTGCTTGGTAAAAAATCTCATTGGCTAGTATTTGAGCCTACATTTAGGGTTTACTAACCTATCAATATCTAAGTTAGGAGTGTTCATTCCAAGTTTTACTCGCCTTCTCACTGTCACACACATGTTAAAAGTGTGTGCCTATAACTCTTTAGGAGTTCATATGTATCAAAGTTAGTACAATGCATATCAAGTTAGTACTAAAAATGTGTTAAGAGTTTGCTAACGGAGACATATGTAAGATCTGAGTGTTCATTCCACTCATCACTCATCTTCTCACTGTCACATGTGTTCATAACAAGTAAACCAAAACAATGTCACGATGAGTGTAATCAATAACTTAACATTCCTATCAATTACAGACAACCAGCCAGATACAATAAACTTAGCTAGGTACTGAGTGACACTTCATCATCGGAGGTAGTAGACTACTGAGTGGCACGAGGCAGTAGGAAATTAGCTACAATGCATATCAAGTTAGTACTTAAACTCTGTTAAGTGTTTACTAACAAGGACATATCTAAGATAGGAGTGTTCATTCCACTGATGACTTTACATTCTCACTGTCATATGTGTGCATAACAAGTAAACCAAAATTGTGTCAAGATGAGGGTAATCAATAACTTAGCATTCCTATCAGTAACTTTGCATGCAATTCACAATCTGGATGAGTAAACCAAAATAGTGTCAAGAAGCAGGTAATCAATAACTTTACATTCGGTAATCAATTACATACAACCTTCAAAATATAATAAACTTTGGTTTTAGTTTTTTCTAGATCTTGTAATGTGCCTATTTTTGGTTTCATTCTTCTCAGATTTCACACCCTTCTTCATCTTAAAACCACGAGGTAGTAAACTACTTAGTGGCAATTCATTATTGGAGGGAACAGTGTGCTCTATTGCAACTGCCTGAGATGCACACAATTCCAAGAAGATGTGGTCGATAGTCTTACTAGAAATCTCCTGGAGGTCATTGGACACATCATTCTGAAATTTTTCCAACTCCTCTTCGTGGGTAGACACCACTACCACTTTATTAGGAGTACAAACATGTTCCTCATCTTGGGTGCTTGTCTTCATTTCAAACTCCCTGTTGATGATGCTAGACACTTGCTCCAAGTGCAAGCCACTTGCAGTATTTTGGACAAATGCCTCATTCGTAGCACCACCCTCTCCTTCTTCTTAGGTAGTTGCTACAATGTCCTTAATGATACAATCTTGCCCTAGGTTAAGGCTGCTTGTGGTGTTTTGGACACACACCTCATTCTTTGTACAACCATGATCCTCTCCTTGGGTCAAATTCACATTCCCTACAAACTCCTCGTATAAGTTGCTTGTCCACTCTAGCTTCTCTTTTTGGGTGATTTCACATTCCTCATGTGTGGTAGCATCTGAGCCTGAATAATCAAGATTGCTCCATAAACTACCTGAATCATCTGATGGTATTTGTGAATCTCCATGCTCTTCTACTCCTAAATAAAATAGAGGGATGCAAGAACAATATCAATTCACATTTTGAAAAAGTGAAGGAACCTAGCCAAATGTTTAAGATTAAGGGACAAATGTTTACCTACCGTTACATCTTCATCCTGATCTTTTGTAGATGAGTCTTTGCATATGATTGTGTTTGTCATGTGCTGCAAGACGTGGTTTGTAGTGGCATTGCAGTTGTCATTGTTGCTTGGGATGGTCCCAGTTTCAAGTTGGGGCTCTTCATCATGCCAATATTTCACAACACTCTCTATATATTAATACACTTGTACATTATTGTCACATAAAGTAATATGGTCAAAATAACTATTAGATGAGAGGGCTCCCAACATGTACTTAGAAGTGAGATAAATTCTTCTTCATATTGTGGCTTTGAATTTGTATCTCCATTTTCATTACTCTTTTCTTCCTTGTCTAAAAACAAAAGTACGTAGTATTAGTCTAACTCTAAAACTTTACAATAGCTACAAGTTTGTGAGAATTTGTATTACCCATCACAACAATCAACTTTGCATTTCTTCCCCTTTCCATACAATTTCCTTGCACCATTACGCTTCTTCGTAGGCTCTTTGATAGAAACATAAGAAATTAGTAGTATACCAACATTTCAGAAATTAGAAGTGCAAACACAATTAGCTTTACCATTCACATAGTTAGGGTGTGCCAAGCTAGGAGATTTTGTTTTAAGCAACACATCTTCAACTGTTCCAATGGCCCTTCTCATACATTCATTTCATCATAAATTTCATCAGGTACCACTAATGAACAACCGTGGACTTTGGAATTTGCAGCAGACTATGTACGTAGTATTGCGGGGCCTGGTTTGTCAATTACCTTCCTTGGTGTTGTGTTGCTAGATACTACAACATTCATATTATAAGCATACATATTATAAGATATTGATCCACCTGGACATGCATATTTCATCTGGTAATGAACAATGTTAGTACTAAAAAGCCAAGACCTTCATGCCTATTTGCTCGGTCATGCAAAGCCTAAGTCACGTGGACTCAAAAAGTACAATGCAATTAACCAATGTTAGTACTAATACAAGTTATACAACTAAACATTTATGACCTTTAGTACTAAATAATCAATACTGAATCAATTGATCACGAAGGAATACAATGTAATCACTATTGTTAGTACTTAATAACATCTTAGGAACTTAAAGGAATAGTACTGAACCACCTGGACATGCATATTTCATCTGGTAATGAACAATGTTAGTACTAAACAGCCAAGACCGGCATGCCTATTTGTTTGATCATGCAAAGCCCAAGTCAAGTGGACACAAAAAGTACAATGCAATAAACAATGTTAGTACTAATACAAGTTATACAATTAAACATTTAAGACCTTTAGTATTAAATATCCGCACTAAATCAACTGATCATCCTAGATTAGAATGTAATCAGTAATGTTAGTACTGAATCATGAAAAAAGGATCATAGGTATAAGAACAGAACCAAAACTAAAATTATAAAATCATAGTATACAAATTGCATAATGCTTAATCACATACCATAGGTGTGTACTTTCAAACCCCAAGCTAGGTACCACTCTGCTCCAACTATACTTTTACAGTCCAAACATATATTTTCTTTCTCGAAATAGTACTTAGCGCATAAAAAATGATATGTGTGCAAGCATGGTGTAATGATAGCATCCATAGACTCAAGCTTGAATCTAAGGGCACAGAATAAACACCTTCAATAACAAGACACAACATACACTATATTAGCACCAATGATATTTTATACCATAGAAGGTCAAAAAGGAGAAATATAAACCATTACCATCATATAGTAATATTTGTAATTGTACTTTCCATGCAAGCGGGGTGCTCAACTACGTCTAGACACAAAGTATCTAAACCTTTTTCTTTTAGACCATTCATCAAACATGTTAGGTTCTCTTAATGTAGCTTTAAGGCTGATAATTGCTCATCAATTTCAGAACAAGAAGGAAGACCTCCATGTCTCTAGATCTTTCTTCTATGCTTCCAGATGAGTACCCATAGTTGTGACCCCCTTCTTCAACTCCTCTTTTAACACATCGCTTTTAGAATTTTGGGTTGTTGATGCAATCCATTCTTATGTATTCGACATAGATGTGAATTGTTTCTCTGTTGCCATCTCACCAGATGAAACTTCTTCCAAATCAGCCAGCAGTGCTTGCATTTTTGTTTGCGTAGAATCTATACAACGCAACAATCACTCTTCATGTTTTTCTTTCGGTGTCACTTTTTGTTTTGCAATTTGTTGAGTCAACACAGATCTCTGAGTTGGGATTTCAATATGAGAGGTACCCTCAAACTTCATGGTAGTGTTGGTACTTGAGGACCCTCTATAATGTGATGATCGATGATGAGCAAAATCTTCCCAATCAACTTCAATGCCACCATGGAGTTCACATGCAAATGCACATGCAAAGACAGATCCTGCCTCATTGTTTAGGACATGTTTCGTATCATAAACTTGTTCATATTGTGACTTTAGTTCAGTGATATAATCCTTCTTCAATTGATTAAGATGGAAACCTCTCCTTGTCTTGGGTTGTGATGAGCCCCAAGTTTTCATCATCCACATGTCTAGGTCTTCATAAGTGTCAGGTCGTGCACGAAGGAAATAACCCCATCTAATTTTGTACCTCGAAGAATGTTTGTGTGAATCTTCTTGCCCTAAGTTGTTGAAAACTTCGACCTCCCTCTGGTGGGGGTCATCTTGCTTTTATTTATGGGGGTCCTTTTTCTTTCCTTGCATGGTGTGTTGACATTTTCTTTGACCATTTTCTTCTTCATGGGTGTCTTCCTTGTCATTAGAATCGTGTCTCTCTTCTTCGCCTCACATGCACAACAATAGTAAAAAATATTAAATAATATACAATTCAAGGAGATGTCGAATATGAAACATAATGTTAACTCCCGATACACAACATATACACATGCATCATAACAGTTCTAAATCAAGTAGGAAAACAAGAATAATAAGAACGACAAGAACAAGAAAAACAAAAAAAAGGACAAGAACAAGTACAAGATCAAGATCATTTAACAAGAACCCTCTTTCAATATATCAACATGTACAAAATTCAAGAACCCTAAATGACAATAACACAGAATCAAACATACAGTAGAACATGTACCAAATGTCATTAGGGTTGGGGCTGTACAAAATTCAAGCACCTATAGAAAATGACATAAGCATGTTGACCGACTCTCAAATTCAAGCATATGCATGTACAAAACTCTCAAATGATCAAGGGAGAACAACAACAACATAACCCTAAATGATAATAACATATAGAATCAAACATACAGATAAACAAGTCCCAAACATCGTTATGGTTGCAGATGTACAAAATTCAAGCACCTATAGAAAATGACATAAGCATGTACAAGACCAGCAAATTCAAGCATATGCATTTACAAAGCACTCAAATGATTAAGGGAGAACAACAACAACAACCAAACCCTAAATGACAAAAACAGATAGAATCAAACATATAGTAGAACATGTACTAGGTAGAGGGAACACACCAGGTAGAGGGAGCACTTGGAGGTAGAGGGAACATGACCAGCAGAGCAAAGACCGATGCGAAGGGGACACAGTGAGCAGACCACACTTCAGAGAATGCTTGAGAGAGAGAGAGAGAGAGAGAGAGAGAGAGAGAGCACGGCCAGCAGAGGAAAGCTCGATGCAAAAGGACACAGTACAACACTTGAGAGAGAGAGGATGCGACGAGCATACAGTTGAACACCTGATGTCGATGCAGCAAGGACACCGTAGGAAACCTGAGTATATTGTTGTTGCAAAGAGGACACGACGAGCAAGGAATGCTTGGAGTTTGCAGGGTGAGTAGAGAACGTGGAGAAACCTGTGCAGAAGTTGGAAGAGAGAGAGAGGGAGGGAGGGGGGTACGAACGTAGTGAATGTTATAACGAGTAGAAGGGGGAAGGAAAGAGTGATAGAGAGAGGAGGTACGAACCTAGGGAATCACTAAGTGTAGAGAGAGAGAGAGAGACTAACTGATAGTGCGAGATAAACCTTCGAGCCAAGAGAGACAGAGAGACAAAGTGGAAGAGAAATTGGCTGACTATCTTCATGATTGACTGACTACTCGAGATCTTATATAGTTAAGACCTCCTTACAACATTACCTAGGATTTTAACACAAGTGATGTTTTTCCATATTTGAAATCTATTTTCATTGAATGTGACTTTTAATTTTAACACAAGTGATCAACTTTTTAAACCCAAATATTGGATTTATTTTTATATTTTTAGGTTTTTCCTCCACATGGAATTAGTACTAAAGTTTTGGCCAAAAGTTGGTACACCGTAGCGTGCTCTGACCCTGGTACAAAGATTCATTACATGGAAGTCTACTTCCTCTATATAAGTATCAATAGAAATTCCTAATGAATGAATCATTTGTTGATGTATTGTACTCTTCCATAAGCCAAGTGCACCTTATATGTGTGATCACTTATGGTGGGTTGGATTCCCCATATCTGAACCAAACAATTCTTCACAAAGTTGTGTGAGCTTCTCGAATCAAACAAAAATTGTATGGGTGATCCATTGATATACCCGTTTGCACGTAGTAAATCATTGGGTCCCAATACATAGTGAGGGAAAGAACATTAACAATTACTTAAATGATATGTATAGACCTGAAGGACATTAGGAATCTGACATTTATGGTATGTAGCTTTTGTTTTGCCGGTGTGCTCTTTCCGTTGGAGCTTTCAACATTGCTCTTTTGTATGACCTTCTTTCTACAGAATACGCAAAAAGAATGATGTCGCTTACAATCGCAATCCATGAATTCATTGGGTGTCTTGCGTTTCCCAGCGAATTGCAATTGCTTAGTCCCTGTAAACGATTACTTGCGGAAGCATTAGAAAACAGAGAAATTAGGGAATACACAAAGTACACGGGAGAGACAGAGAGATCAGAACGTAAAAGCTATATTCAAAAAAAACAATATAATCACTCTGTCTTTACAACTGTGCTCAGTAGCACTATTTATACAAGTCCTCGTGGGACTGACAGAAGTACCGTGTTGTCGTGAAGAAAACCATCCCTTAGCGCAATCGGTGCATAGCGCGCATGAACCGGCTCTTCACACGTGCGCGCCCTTAATGTATATAATAGAGATTAAGTACGTAGGTATATCCTGGGTAGTTAGATTCGGTAGGTAGGACGTAAATGAGGGGGGACGGCTCCCTTCTGGACGCTATAAAGGAGAAGGAGACGCAGAGAGAAGGGATCGCGCATTAAGGAGGATGAAGTGTTGTCGGACCGTAACGGAACGCTTCTCCTCTGTTCGTTCTCGATCGCTCTTCTCTACAGGGTTTCGGGAGGCTCGCACTGCTTCGAGGAACGCCCGTGTGCTTCCGGCAGCACCTCCACCCTTTTCTCCTTTCGTGCGCAGACGAACAGGCATCGGCATCTGTTCGCTGGCCTGTTCGGTTGTAATAGCTCGTGTGCTCTGTTGTGTATTTGTTATTCGTTAATCTACAAAAACTTCTATCTCCCTGTCTCTGTGTCCATTCGCGTCTTCAGTGTTGACGGGTCGTGCCCCGGTGTTTCTTTGCTCATACGTGACAGGCGTCTCTCTCTCTCTTTTCCCCTTCTATCACCTGCTCTTCGGTTCAAGACCCCGGTGGTCCCGCCTCGTTTCTCCACACACGCGCGTAGTAACGCGACATATTTGGTGAACCCGACGTGAACAAGGCGGCAGAGGTGCAGAAGATGAGGGGGTCGGATCTTGCAGAGGCCATGGCTTCGGCCGTGGACCGGATAGTGAGCGCGCGCGAGGGCACCGGCGCCCTTGACAGGGCTATTGAGGCGATTGTGGGCACGATCGGCCGGTTCAGTGGAAAGGATGCCACAAGTTATTTGGCGTTTTACCGGTCAGAGATGTTGATGAGGGATATTCCGGAAGAGAGGCTTCTTGCCGGATTCCCTCGAGTGGCGATGCCGGGCATCCATGCGGAGGTGCTCGAGGTCCGGGCGGAGAGCCGGACCTGGGAGGAGTTCGAAGGACAGCTCCTGGAGAAATACGGGCTGGATGACGCGCTTCGACTTTCGAAGCGGGGCTTCATGGAGTGGGTGGAGTCCCCCAACAAACGAAGAAATGTGGCAGTACTCCTCCGAGAGTTTGAGGATCGCTTTGCGCGCCTTTCGGCGCTCGATCGGACCGTTCTGGACACAAGTCGTGTCCTACTGTTTGTCAAATCGGTTGACGCACGGGATCGGGAGCAAGTGGGCTCCTTACTGGAAACCGAAGACGGGCTGACGGCCGACTGGGCCGCGGTAAAAAGAGTTTGCGGCCGTTTTGACAAACGGTGGGAGTGGGTTGATACAGGGGCGACCGGGGCGGGTCCTGTCGCACCAAGAAAGCTCGAACCGATACCGCAGGCGCGAAGGGAAGAGACCCGGGAGTGGCCTGAAACCAGTTCGGTTTCGACCGGCGTGGTCAGAGGCTCGTTCGGGGGAACAGCTTTGGAGGAGTTGACACGGGCGGTAAAGGATCTCCAGATCGCCCAGGCTCGGAGGGAAGGTGGCGAACAGGCTCGTGACCAACGGCCTCTGGCAGGAAATAGGTGCATGTGGTGCGACGAGGTTGGCCACATCCGGAAAGACTGCGGGGACTTTGCGGAGGCTTTGAGAACCGAAACAACGGGCACGCCAGTGATACCTGGAGGGCGCTGAACCGAAACAACGGGCGAGGAGGAATGAAAAGGCTGATGGAAGAGGCGGCGGCCTGGCACGCGGAGACCGTCCACTACTCAGCGTCAGCCGGTATTCGGGTCGGAGGCAGCGAGGTCCGGAAGGAGAGCAAAGCCGGGTTCTGGCCGACGGTGCTGGAAGGCCTCGCCGGTGCCCGACTAAAGAAAGACGAGGCGGACCGCGCGGAGAAGCGGGTCCAGGGGGTAACCAGGTGGAGTGACCCGGTCGAAGAAAAGACGGGTTTCGTAGAAGCAGCTTGCCAAAACTACGAGGCCCTGGTTGAAGACAAACGGGTAGGTAAAACCGGAGGGGCCGGACCCTCACAGAGATACGAAACCCGATTCGAGCCGAAACAGAACGAGGTTGGTGAGTCCAGTGCCCGGGATAACCACAAGAAGGGCGGATACCATTTGGGCACGGAGATCGAAAGGACCACGGACCTACGAAAGGTCCTGGAAGAACGAATCCTCGACAGCAAAGTGGAACTGTCGTTGCAGGAGGTGCTCGGAATCGCCAAGAAGGAGTTCCACGACTCCATCGTGACTTGGTGAAGAGGAAGAGGCTGTCAACGGAGGCAGAACCGGAAAGGCCGGTGGAAGTGCGGACGGCGCACATAGAGGACATGGCGATGGAAGACGAGTGGGCGGAGAGCCACTATTCAAGGCCACACTGGGCCCGAGCGACCACGAAAACCCCGGTGAAGATCAGAGATGTTCAGGAACCGGTGGTGGCGCTGGTGGACCACGGTTCTGAAATAAACCTGATGTCCATGGACTTCTACAAGAAGGGGAAATGGCCGATCAACACTAAGCACGGGTGGAAGATACGGGCGGCGACGCGCGCCACCGAGGAACTACACGAGGCCTGCCCACGGCGAGTCAAGATCGGCGACGTCGAGATAGATCAGCACTTCTTTGTGCAGGAGACGTCCTCGCACCCAGTCATACTGGGAGAACCGTACATTACGGTAGCGCGGATGGAGACCAAGGTGCTGGACAACGGGTCGGCCTACGCGAGGGTCAAGAGTCAGGACGGGCGTCATTCGGTCCAGTTCCTGACAGTGCGACCGAACCACGAGCGAAACCGCGAGTCCCTCGGTGGCGAGAACCGAGAGGATTTTTAGAGAGGGTTGTCAAGGCGTGGGGCCGCGACAGTTCGGACACTCCGGGAAAACCCCACAAATGTACGATAGAGGCGAAACCGAAGAAACCTTGTACCATAACTAGGAAATTTTGTTTCTCCGACAACGGAGGGTGTACGATAGTCGGCGTTGTAGGCCGAGAAAAGACAAGTGTCAGGAATAGTACTAAAACAGAGATGGATTTACTACTAAGAACAACAGTACTATTAGTACTAAGAGGACGGGACTGCGTAAGATTCCCGAGAGAGGAAGTGAGAAGAGGAGAGAGAGAGATAGCGAAAATGAGAGAGAGAGAGAGATGATGACAGCAGCTAATATATTATGTGAAAAGATAAGTACAAGCGGCTAAGAGGCTTAAGACTGGCGTTGAACCAATTTGGTTCAAAACAATGCCTTGTGCCTCCTTTTATAGTGTTTTTAGGAATAATCCTGAAGCTTCTAGAATGTTCCAGAGAGATCTAGAATATACATCAATTTTCTATGATAAAGTATAAATGAAAATAATATCCTACAAAATACAATTCATAGTCTAATGGTAAGAGCTCGACCCATGTAGCATAAAGTCATGGGTTCGAGTATTGCCATATCATGACACTATCTCCCCCTTAAAGACGACGAGTGGAACGAGTCGGCGCTAATTGCGGACCGGGTTTGTCGGGATACTTTCGGTGGAAATCAGCAAGCAGATCTTGTGCATTGGCAACATTCTCGACGGGTTCCCAAGTACGTTCGCTCGGACTATAACCGAGCCAATCGACCAAGTAATAAAGTTTGTTGCGAACAAGTTTGGAATCGAGGATGGCAGCAACTTCATACTCCGGGCCGGCGTCCAACTCCAGCGGGGGCGGCGGTGGTGTCACACGATCGGGAATGGTGTTTGCTTTATAAGGTTCAAGAAGAGAACAATGGAAAACCGGATGTATCTGAAGCTGCGGAGGGAGATCCACGCGGAAGGTGACATCATTAATCTTCCCCGTAATACGGAAAGGACCGAGTCGTCGATAATCCAACTTGTCGCACAGTCGAGTAGTCTTGATGTGACGACGTAAGAGCCATACTCGATCTCCGATGGCAAAAGAGGAGGGAATCCGATGACGATCTGCATAAGTCTTCTGTGTGTGTTGAGCATGACGAAGGTGAGTAGAGAGATCCATCTGGATCTTGCGTAGCCTCTCCAAATGGTCCTCGGCACGAGGGTTGGTAGGTAGCTCCGGAGTGTCGATCACCGACCAGCGAGGATGGAAACCGGTATAAGCGAAAAATGGGGAGACCCGAGTCGAGGAGTGAATAGCATTATTATACGCAAACTCCGCAAAGTGGAGAATCTCGGCCCAATCGTCCTGTTGATAACTCAGGAAACACCGGAGATATTGCTCCAACGTTTGGTTTGTTCGTTCCGCCTGTCCGTCGGTTTGAGGATGGTAGCCGGAGGAGAGGTTGCAGGAGACCTTGAGCATCCTGAAGAGATGCTGCCAAAATTTGGAGACAAATTGCGGGCCTCGATCACTGATAATACTGTCTGGGAGGCCATGATGCCGAAATACCTCACGCATAACAAGAGCGGCGGTTTCCTCGCTAGTGATGGCTTTAGTACATGGCACAAAATATGCCATCTTCGTATATCGATCGACGACGGTTAGGATAGCATCGAACCCCTTCGAGACCGGCAGATCTGTGATAAAATCAAGACAAATAGACTGCCATGGCTTACTTGGAATTGGTAAAGGTTCCAACAAGCCATATGGATGGTGTCGTGGCATCTTTGCTCGGTAGCAAGCATCACAGGTCTGAACGTAGTCGTCGACAAAATGGCGCATGTGGGGCCACCAAAAAGATCGATGCACTAGCTCCAACGTCTTGGTACTACCGAAATGTCCCGCCGTATGGGTGTCGTGACAATGTTGGACGATTTGAAGGCGACAGGAGCAATCGGGGACATATACGCGCTTTTTAAAGAATAACAAACCATCATGATATTCGAATTGTCAGTAGTCAATACCTGGTTGTTGAGACTGAGAACAGGATGCCCGAGAAGTATCAATGTGCGCCAGGATGTCTTGAGCAAAACTATCCGTCTTCAAGGTTGCACGTATGTCATCGGTAATCTGTGAATCCATCGGGGTGTGAAAAATCCGCGTCGTGTGCAATCGTGTTGGTCCCAAGATTACTTGCTTTTGATTATCAAATGTTGCGTCACCAGGACGAGGTGCAAGATATGAACGCTGTGATAGTGCATCTGCTTTTCCTTGCTGCTTCCCCGGTCGATATGTGATTTCGAAGTCGAAACACATGAGGAATTGCGCCCACCGAGCTTGCCGTCGATTTAGTACGCGAGCGTTCTGAAAATAAGCAAGATTTTTATGATCGCTAAAGACAATGACCTGATGTGGAGAGCCCTCTAAGAAATGCCGCCATTGTACAAATGAATCCACGATGGCTAATAACTCCTTGTCATGTATTTCGTAGTTGATTTCTGCGACATTGAATTTGCGCGAATGGAAAGCCACCGGATGCAACTCTTCTTTATCGCCTTGTTGAGAAAGGATGCTACCGAGGGCAAAATCTGATGCGTCGGCCTCCATGATGAATGGTTTGCTTGTATCCACATGAGCTAGAATCGGTGTTGATGTAAAGGCTTTCTTAAGATGCCGAAAAGCCATATCTGCTTCAATGGACCAAAGAAATGCTTGGCCCTTCTTCGTAAGTTGTGTGAGAGGTAAAATAATCTTCGAGTAATCCTGTATAAACTTACGGTAGAAGTTAGCAAAACCTAGAAAACATTGTACATCTCGTACCAACCGTGGAATTTGCCACTCTAGTACAGTTTGGATTTTAGCTGGATCCATGGCGATGCCCTTTGAGGAGATGACGTAGCCTAGAAATTCCACTTGCTTGCAGTCAAAGCTACATTTTTCTAGCTTGGCATAAAGACCATTCTCGCGGAGTCGCTTTAGTACTAATAGTACATGAGAATCGTGCTCTTCCTGGGTCTTCGAATAAATCAACAGATATCCAAGAGGTCTCTGAATATATCATTTGCCATGTGTTGGAAGACTGCGGGTGCATTGGTTAGGCCAAACGGCATAACAGTATACTCGAAATGCCCATACCGCGTGCGAAAAGCGGTCTTCCACTCATCTCCCGGTCGGATCCGCACGAGATTATACGCTCCTCGTAGGTCGATTTTAGTAAAAAACTTGGCACCATTAACTCGCTCTAAAAGACTTGATATAAGAGGAAGTGCATACCTATTCCGGATGGTGACTTTATTCAATCCGCGGTAATCAACGACAAGACGAAGTGAGCCATCTTTCTTCTTGACAAAGAAGATGGGTGCACCGGCCGGAGATTTCGAATGACGGATGAACCCGCTTGCCAAGTTCTCCTCTATGTAGGCTCGAAGGACTTCTAACTCGGTGGGTGACAAGTTGTAAATTGGTCCCCATGGTGGCTCGGTTCCTGGTTGTAAATCGATGGGACAGTCATAGGGACGGTGATGAGGAAGGGTACCGGCTTTTACCTTGTCAAATACATCGGCATAAGGATGATATTTTGCCGGAAGTTGTATTGAGGAGTCCTTCTTAATAGTGCTAGAAGGATGTACTGATATGGCAAATAGGAACATTGCCTCCTTGGGTCCTTCTTCGCGTAGTTGATGGAGTGAAATGGTCGAAACTCGGTGAGTTGATTCTTGGGGTGGTCGATATCGGACTTCTCTTGTTCTCCAATCTATGGCTAGATTATGTAATTCAAGCCAAGGTAATCCTAGGACAATGGGATGCTCCGGACTACTAATTATATTAAATGATATTATACACACAAAACTACCTAGGACAACTTGAATGGGTTCTGATTCTTCTACAATATTCCCGGAAGCAATGGGACGACCATCAATGACCACTACAGATGCGGGACAAGGAAGTTTTCTTAAGGATATCTGAGAAGCTTGGGCAAAATTTCGATCCATGAAACAGGAATTAGCTCCAGAATCTAAAAGTGCTAGGACGGGTACTGGGGGAGTACTTTTAGTACTAACAATGACTTGGGCTAGGAACACATTGCTAACTTGCTTGGAAGGAATGGAACCACTAATGGGCTGTACAGATCTAGGGCTGTTGTCCAACCAAATGGCTCCTATTTTGGCTGGACTCAATCGTTTAACTCTTCATCTAATTGACTAAGGATTTCAAATTTATTTGAGATACTTGGGCTATTAGTACTATGAATACTATCTGACACTCTATTAGTACTATTAATACTATCAGACACTCCGAAGGGAAGAATTGACTCGGGTTTAGTACAGGCGACGATTTGATTTACCTGTCTTCTTGGCCTATGGGGACAGTTGATGGCGATATGTCCTAGTCCACCGCAATAAAGACATAATCGATTGGCATGTCGTCGTTGCTTTTCTTCTTCTGATAACGGGCCGCGTCGACGCATGGTATCGATCTCCATCGGTGTCGAAGTATTTGCTTGAGGTATGTCTCGTGCAAACGGTTTAGCCGCGACTGCGGCGTAAGTGGGCTCTAGCCTAGAGCGTGGTATCTGTAATTGACATTCTGAACGCCGTTCAAAAAGGCGGTTGTCACATCGAACTGCTCGACTGATTGCCTCCGTAAGAGACTTTGGTTCTTCGGGGAAAGTTAGAAGTAGATCTTTGACATCGTTTCGCAAGCCATAGCGAAACTGCTCCATTAGTGCTTGATCATCCCAGGGTATATCTGAAGCAAGTAGGCGGAAATCCGCCGCGTAGGCAGAGGTTGGACGATCGCCTTGACGCAATCGCCGGATCTTGTTGATCGCCGTCCTGATGCTGTCGGTGTCTCCAAAGCAGGCTTTAAACTCACCAATAAAATCTTCAAAGTTATTAAGTAAGGGCGATTGTTTTTCTAGAAGCGGAGCAAACCATGCCAAGGCTGAGCCGCTAAGTAGCGTGCCTATTAGGCCGACTCGAGATGCATCAGTGGGATATCGGGAAGGATGCATATGGATGACTAAGCGTATCTGATTAAGGAATCCCCGGAATTGCGAACGCGTTCCATCAAATTTCACAGGAAGTCCAATCTTGGGCTCTTTATGAAATCCTTGGGGACTGGATCCTTGTTGTTGCAACGCTGCTTCGAGTTGTTGTACCCGTAACGCTAACTCCCCATGTTGTTGTTGCGTTTGTTGTTTTTCTAGAGCGATTTGTTGCAGATCCCCTATCAGCCGTTGGTTTTCTTGTTCTAGGGCAACAAACTTTTCTTTTAGGCACTGTAGCTCGGAGAAAACGGATTGGTATTCTTGGGCGCTAACAGTAGCCATAGTATAGGGAAAAGGGTAGGAGGATGAGGGAGAGTGACAAGTAGGCTAGAGGAAGAAAATTGGTTCAAACTGTCAGGAATAGTACTAAAACAAAGATGGATTTACTACTAAGAACAGCAGTACTATTAGTACTAAGAGGACGGGACTGCGTAAGATTCCCGGGAGAGGAAGTGAGAAGAGGAGAGAGAGAGATAGCGAAAATGAGAGAGAGAGAGAGATGATGACAGCAGCTAATATATTATGTGAAAAGATAAGTACAAGCGGCTAAGAGGCTTAAGACTGGCGTTGAACCAATTTGGTTCAAAACAATGCCTTGTGCCTCCTTTTATAGTGTTTTTAGGAATAATCCTAAAGCTTCTAGAATGTTCCAGAGAGATCTAGAATATACATCAATTTTCTATGATAAAGTATAAATGAAAATAATATCCTACAAAATACAATTCATAGTCTAATGGTAAGAGCTCGACCCATGTAGCATAAAGTCATGGGTTCGAGTCTTGCCATATCATGACAACAAGGGCGGAAGAACGACTTCGGGCGTGCAGAGTTCTCGGGCCCAACGAGGAAATCAACAGAGCCGTGGAGGCGGTCTCCTTCGACGATACCTTGGGAATACTGCGAGAGGTGGTCGGAGAGGGCCTTAAAGAAGACCGGACGATACCAGTTTGTTCGGAAGAGATGTACGAAGGCATCACAGACTTCAGTCGAGGGCTCGAGTCGGATCAGACGGCCCGAGTTAACACGAAGTACAAGACTGTGGACCGGAAGGTAAGGCCAGTCGCGGCACCCTTACCGGAGGGCAGCGAGTTGCGAAAAAAAGGGGTCGTGTCAGACCCCAGTTTACGTGATCCGGCCTGCATAGAACACACCTTCATCGACAGAACGCTACGGGAGCTCAAAATCGGTGGGGGCGGGTTCCTACTGCCGGCGGAAGAAGACCGGTTTCGGAGAATGCTCGGAAGGCACGGGAAAGCCTTCGCATTCTCACCAGAAGAAATCGGGTGCGTAGACCCAACAGTCGTAAAGCCGATGGTGATATTCACGGTATGTGTCGTGGAACCTCAAACCAATTCCGGTACCAAGAGCTCACATCCCGGAGATGATGGAGCTGTTGAGGCAGAAAGTCGATATGGGCATCCTCGAACCGTCGAGTGCCCCGTACTCGAACCGGTGGTTTACCGTACCGAAGAAGAACGGGACGTTGCGCTTCATTCAAGACCTGCAACCAGTCAACAAAGTGACCATTCGGAACACAAGAATCGGACCAACGATAGACGAGTTCGTGGAGGCCTTTGCCGGAAGGTCGATCTACTCGGTCGGTGATCTATACTTGGGGTACGATCAATTCCAACTAGTCGTGGAGAGTAGAGACATTACGACGATGCGGACTCCTCTCGGCCTAGTGCGGATGTGTACCCTGCCACAAGGAGGGACGAACTCGGTGGCCCACATGGTGAATGCGATGAACAAGGTGTTGAGGGATTGTATCCCGGACATCACCATGCCATTCTTGGACGACATCCCGATCAAGGGATGTCCAGCGGAGGAAAAGGACGAAACGATCAGACCGGACGGATGCCGGAAATTCGTGGCGACACACATTGACGACTACGAGAGGGTGCTGCAGAGGCTAGAGGACGCAAGGCTCACCTTCTCCGGGGAGAAATCGTCCTTCGGGCAATCAGAGATCATGGTCGTCGGACATCTATGCGGACCGTATGGCCGGAAACCGTCTCCGGCTAAGGTGGAAGCCATCTCCGCAATGAAGCCCGACTGTAACTCGGTCACGGAGGTACGGAGGTTCTTGGGAGCATGTGTGTTCTACCACATATGGATCCCGCATTACGCCCACGTTGCCGAGCCACTATACGGGTTGCTGAAAAAGGGGCGAAAATTCGAGTGGCGAGACGAGCATACGGAGTCGGTCCGAAAGATGAAGGAGGCTCTTGCTGCAGCTCCGGCACTCCGGAAGGCTGTCTACGAGAAAGGCACTCCCGTCTACATAATAGTAGATACGAGTCCGACCGGGAACGGATGGGTTGTCAACCAAGAGGATGAGGACGGCATTCGGTTCCCAATCCGGTTCGGTGCGAAGGTCCTCAGTGAGCGATAGCGAGGATACGCCCAGGTTAAACGCGAACTCTGGGGTATCGTTTCGGCAGTGAAGGCCGATAAAGACTATCTAATCGGGACAGAGGTGATTATCGAGACACACTGCCTGCCGATTCTCGGCATGGTTTCCGGATGCGCAACCCCAGACCTGGCAATGCTCAGGTGGATAGCGTACATCAAGTCCCTGGATCCGGAAATATGACACATTTTCGGGAAAGACAATGCCATGGCCGACATGCTTTCAAGGGCGCGATTCGACGACGAGGGCGGCATGGTTTCGGAGGACGAGGAAGTCGGCGTAGACTTCTTCGAGGCGGCTTACGTAACAACTGAGGGAGGGAGCACTCCGGCGCTTAACGATTTCGACGAGAGCAAGTACAACGGGGAGTGGCTGCAGATTGGAGGTTTCTTAAGGACAATGACGCCGAACACGTCATGGACAAAGGACGAGGCGAACCGGATCCGGAAGAAAGCGTACCGATTCTTTCTCCGGGATGGATACTTGTGGAAGCACCCGAAGAAGAGAAACGACATCCTGCTCCGAGTGGTGGCGATGAAGGAGGAACAGGAGGAGTTGTTGAAGGCCTACCACGACAACCCCTGGGCTGGACACCGTGGAACGTGGGCCACGTTCGAGAAACTAAAGGGGAAGTATTGGTGGTCGGGACTGTACCGGGATGTGCATCGGTTCGTGACAACTTGTGAGAGCTGTCAGATACACTCCATAGTCCGACATTGGGACGAGCTTCACCCTACATACCCTCCGGCCATCCACTTCAAATGGATGGTAGATTTGGTGACGATGTCGATGGGCGTAGGGCAGATGCGATATCTGGTGCTGGCTCAGGAGAACCTAACAAACCAGGTGGAAGGCCGAGCCCTGCAGAACAAAACGACCGCGGCCATGTGTCGGTTCCTGATCGAGGATGTGATATGCCAATACGGGTGCGTCGGGAAGATCGTGGCTGACCGCGGGGAGTTGGACGCCGAAGAGGCCGAGGAGTTGTTCGACCGGTTAGGGGTCAAGCTCTCGCTCACCACAGCATACAATCCAAAGGCGAACGGGAAGGTGGAGCGCAGACACGGACCGATCGTCAAAGCGCTAGTCTGGGCGTGCGGAGGCCAGGTCGGGAACTGGCCACGACTGTTACCCTATACCTTGTGGGCGGACCGGACAACGCACAGTTCGGTAACCGGGTTCATGCCGTCAGAGCTCATGTTCGGACAGAAGCCGATCATGCCGATGGAACGGACGATCTCCTCTTGGGCGATAGTGGACTGGAGAGACGAGATGAGCCGGGAAGAACTGCTAGCGGCGCGTATACGGCAGCTCGAGCGGAGGCCAGAGGACGTGGAACGAGCGGCGGAGAGACTGCGGACGGCGAGGATGAAGAACAAAGCCCGGTTCGACCGAACGCACCGGCTCCGACCAAAGAAAATCGAGGAAGGCGACTGGGTGCTAGTCTACGACAGTAGCCTCGACCACCAGCACCGAGCAACACAGAAGTTTGCGAAGCGGTGGTTCGGGCCTTACGTGGTAACGATCGCCAATGACAACGGGACGTATCACCTGGCGGAACTCGACGGTACGAGGATGGCGATACCGGTAGCAGGGAAGCAGATCAAAGCGTTCAAGAAGCGCCACGACGGCGGATACTATATTAATCGGTAATTACTGTGATCGTTACTTAGTTATAAATTAGGAAGCTTGCACTTAAGAACATAGACAATAGAAAGAACACAGAATCCGTACAGGATATTCCTAACTTAAACTTATATTACTAAATAAAACGACCTTTCTTACAATGCCTTCGGTTCCCTTTTATAGGTATACCGAAGGTCTTTTCTCATCAAGAACTATTCCTACTTACTATCAAGATTTACAAAATTATCTAACTAACTTAGTTCTCTTCGTTTACTGCTGAGTCATTGATCCGAACAGTCGATCCGAACCGACTCTGTTTTCGACGCTTTCCCACTTGTTCGGTAAAACTGACTGTCCGGGTCCGGGTAACACTTGGCACGTCCGTGGGCCAGGACCTTGTCCAGCGAACCCACGCCTATTCCTGCAGCTCTTCATCCGAATCGTTCAGAATATCAAAAATCGAAGGCTCATCTGGCCTTGGATGTATTCCACCTATATCTTCCTCTTCATCTTCATCTGTGTCACAGTCGTCCTTCGGAGCAGGTTGTGATTCGGTTGGCTGCTCTGGTTCACTTCTTCCGGAAGCTTGAATACCAGGAGTCTTGCTGGTTCTTTCGGCTTCGATTTTATTTCATTTAACTTATTCGTTGCTTGGATACGAAGTGTCGGAATTTGAAATTCGATCGGCATAACGGCTTCGAGTCCGAATGCCATTCGGAAAGGTGTTGATTTAATGGATGTTTTGTACGAAGTACGATATGCCCATAATGCACTATTTAACTTTTGATCCCAATCAGTACGATTTTCATTCATTATCTTCTTTAAAATTGTTTGAATTGTTTTATTTGTCGATTCTGCCAATCCATTAGCTTGGGGATAGTAAGGCGTACTTTTCTTATGAACTACGGCATAGTAATTGGTTAATTCGTTAATTAACTTGTTAATAAAATGAGTGCCTTGATCGCTTACCAATTCTATTGGGCAACCGAATCGACACCATATACACTCATACAGGAATTTTGCTGTGGATGCTGCTGTATTGTCCCTGAGAGCTTTTGCTTCAACCCATTTTGTGCAATAGTCAGTCGCAATTATGATATATCGATTACCGGTTCTTGCAGCTGCTGGTTTGAATGGGCCAACAAAATCTAAGCCCCATTTCTGAAATGGCTCAAGAGGTAAAACCGGTTGAAAAGGCATTCGATCCTTTTCGGTTGGTTGCCCCATTCTTTGACACAAATCGCATTTCTTATAGTATTCGTTAGCATCTTTCATCACCGTTGGCCACCATAACCCGCTATTCCATATTTTTCTGGCTGTTGCTTCTCCTGCGTAATGACCGCCAGCAATTCCACAATGTGACTCTGTTAATATGGCTGATTTTTCAAATTTTCGTACTGCCCTTCACCATATTCCATCCGCTCCTTTATGATACAATATGTCATTAAATAAACAAAAATTCCGACTTCGTACTGCAATTCTTTGACACAAATCGCATTTCTTATAGTATTCGTTAGCATCTTTCATCACCGTTGGCCACCATAACCCGCTATTCCATATTTTTCTGGCTGTTGCTTCTCCTGCGTAATGACCGCCAGCAATTCCACAATGTGACTCTGTTAATATGGCTGATTTTTCAAATTTTCGTACTGCCCTTCGCCATATTCCATCCGCTCCTTTATGATACAATATGTCATTAAATAAACAAAAATTCCGACTTCGTACTGCAATTCTTTTTCTTTCATCTGTCGACATGTGTTCGGCCGGAATTCCTGTTGATAGAAATATCGTCATTTCGGAAATCCATTCATCCTCTTTTTCCTCATTCACTTCCTGTGCTTTTACTGCCTCAACCCGAAATAATTGAGTATCTGGAAAATCATCTTTAACCCCAACCGCTTCTTCTCCAGACTCAAGCCGACTGAGATAGTCAGCAATCGCGTGCTGTGCTCCTGGTCGATGTATAATGTCGAATTCAAACTCTTGAAGCAATAACGTCCATCTGGCTAACTTGCCTGTCAATTCTTGTTTGGAAACTAGATATAGTAAAGCCGAATGATCCACATGAAATGTAAATTTCTTACCCAAAAGGTAATGTCGAAATTTGTTCACACTATATATCATTCCCAAAGCTTCTCTTTCGGTTGTTGAATAGTTTCTTTCGGCCGACGAAAGTTTCCTACTGGCATAGTATACCGGCCTATACCAGTTTGGTTCGGATAATTGCATTAAAGCACTGCCAATGGCAATGTCCGACGCATCGACGAAAACATGAAATGGTTTGTTCCAGTCCGGTGGTTGAACTACCGGAACCTTCGTCAGCATCTTCTTGAGACATTCGTATGCATCTTGTTCTATACTTGTCCATATAAAAGGAACTTTGTGTACTGCTGTGTGTAACGGGATAGCAATGTCTGCTAGATATCTCATCATTCTACTGTGCCACCGAATTTGACCCAAAAATCTACTTAGAGCTTTAGCATTTGTTGGTGGTGTTGCCTCAATAATTGCTTTAACTTTGTCTGGGTCCACTGCAATCCCTTCTTGACTGACAATATGCCCAAGTAACGTACCACTCATTACTCCGAATGCGCATTTGGCTGGATTTAAGCTAAGACGCCCTTTTCGACATTTTTCTAAGCATAGCCGTAAATGCTCAAAATGATCAGCTTTCCGACTATATACTGCAAAATCATCTAAAACACCTGCATGAAAGCTGGAATATATTCCCCGAATATTTCCTGTATTACCCGCTGAAATGTAGTTGGAGCTGTTTTTAAACCGAACATCATTACTACTGCCACAAAGACACCCCATTCTGTGACGAAGGCTGTCTTTTCCTGATCTTCCGGATTCATCCGTACTTGGTTGTACCCACTGAACCCATCCAAGAAACTATAAATTTCATGTCCCGCTACTGCATCTAATATGCCATCTGTGAATGGCAACGGAAACGCATCCGTAATTGTCGCTGCATTCAATTTTCTGTAATCCACACATACGCGAATTTTCCCATTCTTTTTCGGGACTACTACTATCGGACTCAGCCATGTTGATTTTTTGACGGGTCGAATAAATCCTACTTTTAAGAGTTTATCGATTTCTTCTTTTACTTTGATAGCATAATTCGGATTCAACCTGTACCTGCGTTGTTGTACTGGCTTTGCATCTTTATGCAAATTGATTTGATGTTGACAAAAAGCGGGATCCAGTCCTTTCATATCGTCAAACGACCATGCAAAAACATATTTATATTGTAATAGTAATGTTGTTAATGTCCGTTTGTCATTTTCCGCCAAATCTCTAGCAATCAAGACTGTTTTTCTTTCAGCATCCTCTACTCCTGCCAAATCGATCTCCTCCAATGCTGAGGCTTCTAGAAAGACTTCTTTTAATTCCTTATCCGGAATCGGCCTTGAAATCTGAAGCTGTAAGTTCTGAAATCGTATCACAAACTGAGATACTGTTTCATTTTTTTCTTGATATAACGCATAAAATTGCGCAATCAAATCCTTCTGCGGAATTTGTTGATGAAATAATTGTAAAAATTTACTAGTTAACACTTCAAAGGATGGAAATCCTTGAAGACCGTTCTGCGCAAACCAATTAGCGGAATATCCGTCTAATGATAAGACGAACTCAGCGATTTTTGACTTATCTTCGGCATCTGCCGACAATCGCTGAGCTCCATGGTTAATCTCCCATGTCGTTAAGAAATCCCTAACATGTGCTTCCGCATCTGTTCCTTCCCGGAACTTAGAATAAGTATAAGGCATATCGTCCCAAATGTCGTAAAACGATACCTCTTCCGTCTGTTTTTCGTCTGAAGGTAATTGATCGGATAAGTCAGGAAGTTTCGACCACTTTGTGCTTGATTCCGACTGTTCTTGTGCAATGAACGCTTGCTGCACTACCTTCGTAACTGACCTTGTACGAGGGCGCTTACAACTGACCGGTGCCTCCTCTTCATACGACATCCATTCGAATTGTTCTCTGCTTAATTGCAGATGTAACCGGGCGTGCCAAAATTCTTCTGTGTTAATCGGCTAATTACTAACTACTACCGATACAGAAGAGTGAACGTCGCTACTCAACGTTCTAACAAGGAATTGTGTTTTACGAACGGAATTATACTATATTAATCGGTAATTACCGTGATCGTTACTTAGTTATAAATTAGGAAGCTTGCACTTAAGAACATAGACAATAGAAAGAACACAGAATCCGTACAGGATATTCCTAACTTAAACTTATATTACTAAATAAAACGACCTTTCTTACAATGCCTTTGGTTCCCTTTTATAGGTATACCGAAGGTCTTTTCTCATCAAGAACTATTCCTACTTACTATCAAGATTTACAAAATTATCTAACTAACTTAGTTCTCTTCGTTTACTGCTGAGTCATTGATCCGAACAGTCGATCCGAACCGACTCTGTTTTCGACGCTTTCCCACTTGTTCGGTAAAACTGACTGTCCGGGTCCGGGTAACAGCTCCCTTCTGGACGCTATAAAGGAGAAGGAGACGCAGAGAGAAGGGATCGCGCATTAAGGAGGACGAAGTGTTGTCGGACCGTAACGGAACGCTTCTCCTCTGTTCGTTCTCGATCGCTCTTCTCTGTAGGGTTTCGGGAGGCTCGCACTGCTTCGAGGAACGCCCGTGTGCTTCCGGCAGCACCTCCACCCTTTTCTCCTTTCGTGCGCAGACGAACAAGCATCGGCATCTGTTCGCCGGCCTGTTCGGTTGTAATAGCTCGCATGCTCTGTTGTGTATTTGTTATTCGTTAATCTACAAAAACTTGTGTCTCCATGTCTCTGTGTCCATTCGCATCTTCTGTGTTGACGGGCCGTGCTCCTATGTTTCTTTGCTCATACGTGACAAGTGTCTCTCTCTCTCTTTTCCCCTTCTATCACCTGCTCTTCGGTTCAAGACCCTGGTGGTCCCGCCTCGTTTCTCCACGCACGTGCGTAGTAACACGACAGCGTACTTCAATGCTCACATGAGTTTCTGACACTTACACCGAGACTATAATTGCCTAGTAGTCTAAACTAATACTAGGCTTTCGGTTACTGATTGGATCCGGCTAACCGGCTCCCCAGCTCACCGGCTCTGTTGCTTGCCGGCTCGGTTGCTCACGGCTTACCGATCCATCTCACTTGCCGGCTCAGGCTTATTCAGCCGATCCGGCTCTAGTTGAGCTTGACGCTCAACCGTCCCGGGCGCTTCGTTGGGTTTGTTATGTTCCTTCTTCAAAGTGCGTTGATAGCAAAGAACTATTTCAACGGCCACTTCGAAGGATTTTGGATCCTTATCATGCACTCTCCAATGATAGTCCGAATTGGGGATACCATTGACAAAACAAGTTATCAAACAATTGTCCCCTTCTAGACACGAATTTTAGATTTGGGTTCTAGCATGGTGAACATAACATAGTCTTCTAGCGAGGAAAATTTCCTGCTAGAGAGGTTCATTAAAGCTTGTGCTGCCTCAGTTCAAGAGGGAGGTTGCAAAAATTGGTGCTTGAAAATTGTGACAAAATCTGTCCAAGTATCGCGCAATTTCCCCAAAATTCGTAGCCCACGCCACCAAGCGGCGGCCTTACCCCCTAGTTCTGAACCGACATATGCAATCTTCGTACTATCTGGCGTGGGATAGAGCTCAAAATGAGACTCCCATTGACCTAGCCACATGCAAATTGCTTCTTCAGTTCTTTCATTTTTTTCTCCCGTAGATGGCTTTACGACAAATGATGGTTCACCCTAATACTCATCAAGGTTATTAGTGTCACATTGTAAACTAATGACACATGCCTCAAGAGCATTATGAGATTGTCGAAGTTCGGACATCTGATGATCGGCCATACCCCCTAGTTCTAAGAAATACGACTCAATGGAGATTGGCCCAAGAGGATTTCCTTGAGTTCCTTCTGCTTGAGAGGATGACATCGGGTCATTATTATGAGCCATTGAATGATAATTTCTAGAAAAGAAATAGGATAAGGTCAAACAAATAGTCATAACATCATGTCATGATGTAAACATATCACGGGCCAACATTAATCGATATCATGATCTCACGTCAATACCCCTCTAAACGTATGAGATGAGGTTCAAGATCAAGTTACTATGGTAACACAAAGGTGTTTTAAAAACCATGGGGGTGACAAATGAATGTCTTTCCCTGATCTCTATATCGATTTTTTATTGGCAACTCCTAGAGGCTTAACCATGTATGTTTGCGTCATGAATAGTTTATACACGAAAAAAATGTTAACAATAAACTATGTTTCTGTGCCCACATATGTGGTTTCGGCTCTTTAAGGTCTATTATGAGGACCTCGAAGTGCACTTAGACCTAAAGTCTAAACATGTATTATAGTCATATGTATCAACAATGTTGTATGGTCTTGGTCATATTTGAACTCGGGACCTCGAGAACAACAGCATTAAACACTTGAGCTAACCAAATAGGTTGCTCGTGTTGAATGTTTAATTTTTTATGCGTATAAGAGATATGCGAGGCATTTTCCAATATAAGTTTTTTTAAAAGAAACACATATGTCAAGAGTCCTTATTTCCCTCTCGTTTACCACAAACTATGTGGTACGTTACTGATGAAGAGAGGGAGAAAAAAGATAGAGAAGAGAAGAGGAAGAAAAAAGAATACTTGAATATATTATTAAGAAAAGAATACAATCTTCTTATAGTCCAAGAGTAACAACCCCAAATAACTACTTCAATATTCTATTACTAAAATAGTCTTTCCGTCTTCTCTCTTTCTTCTACTAATCGTCTTCTCACTTATTCTAATCTTCTTCTTCTTCCTCCCTTCTTCTTCCTCCCTTCTTCTTCCTCACTTCTTCTTGTAGATCTTCTATTCCTTCTTCCTTCGTAACTATTCTATTCCCCCGTCGTGTCCCCAACTGCTAAGATTGTTTCATTACGTAATGAAATCAAAGTGACCAACGGGGATGTCAACAAAAAAATTGTTCAAAAAAGGATGGTGACTATGCCATTCTCACAAAAATGTGAGGATGGCCACCAAGATCCTTTCCCCGAAAAGGAAACATTCGATATAGAAATCACGTAATAACTAATATACACATATGTATATTTATCACATATATACGATCAAATACGTATACACATGACCACATATGCATATATTTAAAAAAATCGTAATATCTCATAGCCAACAATGATGTAATTGAGGCAAATAGCCTCCGCGCACACAAAACATCCAAAAATACGCAATTGAGGTATTGACCTCTTACGCATACGACACCAAACGCATATCATTTAAAAGGAAATCGAGGTATTGACCTCACAAGCATAGGTAACCTATGTATGTGAATGTAATACGCAATTAAGGTATTAACCTCATATGGATACGATACAAATCACATATCAAATATATGTCAAATGAGGTATTGATCTCATACACATATCAATACGTTTTATACAATCAATCCATTACCATTACAATATCATTGAATCAATAAAGAAAAAACATATTGACTATACATGATTAGATTGGGAGAAGAAAGAATAGAAAAAAAACAAGAAAGAGTTACCGAAGTTCCTTTGTTGATCGTTATCTGGATCAAGGTCAGCCACACGTCAATTGATCACCATCCATCAAGAAGACACCAAAAACCAACAAAAGAAACATTAGAAACATAAGCTCTGATACCAACTGTTAGAGTGATGATCTAATGTAAGCATATGATAAGGATATAATATATATGAAATAAGAAAGGAGGGAGAGAAAGAAGGGTGTCGACCCACTTGACCACCCCCGAACGAAGGGATCGAGACGAACTCGAGCCTCGATTGGCGTCCCATACCATCTCCATAGCATCGAGTCGTACCTGGTGCTGGTGCTCTCACTACAAGAGTTGACCCACCACGAAACAGAGTCTTGATGTAGTCAAGAGATGATGAAATGATGGTAGCTAGTCCTCATATTTTATAACGAGATCCAAGGCCCCCAGGCAAGTTCACACTTGGCCTAATGGGTTGTCTCAATCCCGAGGATTAAAAGTAATCATCCCCTTCTTTACACTCTTGTTTAACTAACCCTCACACTTATCCACGTGTATAGAATACTACGGTAAATTCTCACCACAGGATATTATATGGTCATGCCCGTAACATGGGACTTCACTTGGCCAATTTCAAGGAGGTTCGGTCTGGTAACGACCAAGTCGTCGACATACAAAAAAAATGCATATTGGACCTTCCAGACCTTTCCGGATGAACAATGAAAAGTCAAACTTCGAGGTCGCAAACCCCATCTTTACAACCGGTGCGTGATTTTTGAATTCTAGGCTCGGGGGGCTTGCTTCAAGCCGTAAAGCGACTTCTTGAGTCGGCACACTACCGACTTGTTCATCTCCGACTGAAAACCGGGGGGCTAAGTCATGTGGACTTGTTCATCACGATCACCTTAAAGAAACGTATTCGTCACGTTCATTTGGTGAAGATGCCACCCCCTTGCCGCAGCAACTGCTAGCACCACACGAACCATCCGGTTGACCGAACCGTCAACATTATACTTTACCTTGTACACCCACTTGCAACCGATCGGCATCAAGTGCCCGCATCTCTTCCTCCATCATGACACACCAGTTCGCGTCTTTCACCGCTTTTGTGTGGCTCTCCGGCTCACGCACTTCCGCCACTTTCTTCATGTACGCATAGTGATGCGTCGTGTACTCGTTATATCCATACCTCTTTACAGGGTTCTTATGGCGGGTCAATCGGCTTCACTTTTCGTTAGCTGATTTCAAGGCCCTCTTGGCTTACTCAAACTTCTCTTCCGAATATCTGTCTCTGTTCTTTCTGGAGTCAAATTCACTCCAATCTTATTCATCCCTACCA
Organism: Azolla caroliniana; assembly: GCF_043228905.1. NCBI lineage: Eukaryota > Viridiplantae > Streptophyta > Polypodiopsida > Salviniales > Salviniaceae > Azolla > Azolla caroliniana. The sequence goes on along the minus strand of NW_028230449.1, from coordinate 13,769,507 downwards.
ATGTCATATTCCGGCATCTTCTTTTTCCCTTTTTCTTTGTGCGTGAACCGTCTCCTCCATTCGTTGCACGGGCAGAGCACAACCGAGTCTCCATTACTCGCCAACGCTTCGTCCAACTAGTCGTTTTGACTTAGTCGCTCATTTGGCCTACTCAGCCAAAATGAGATCGGACTCTCATCTAGGGTACCGAACTCCTCTTCTTCTTCTACCCGGGTCGTGTCTGGCTCACTGGCCTCATCTTCTGGAATCGGGTCGGAGTCGGGGATCGAAGTCGGTAGATAGTACCAAGATGTTAATTCGTCAAACTCAACATCTCGGCTTACTCGGACTATCTTTGTCCGAGGGTTGTAGCACTTATACCCCTTTTGCTCATAAGAGTAGTCGACCCGTATGCACTTCTCCGACTTCGGATCCAGCTTTCTCCACTTCTCATACAGTACATGCACATAAGCTATGCTATCGAATACCTTACGGTGCCTTAAATTCGGTTTTCGCCCGAAATATAGCTCGTGTACTGACACCTTATCCCCAATCCGATTTTGGATGTACACAGTTGTTCGAACCACTTCGACCCAGTAGAACTTGGGCATGCTCTTCTCCTCCAGCATTGCTCGTGCCGCTTCGACAATCGACCGGTTTTTCCGCTCGTCTACGCTGTTTTGTTCCAACGTGTATCGATAGCTGAATTCTCCCCGAATTCCTTCTTGTTGCAGATATCGGTTGAATTGGCCAAAAAAGTACTCTTTTCCGCCATCCGACCATAGACACTTGATCTTCCTTTCCATTTCCCATTCAACTAAGCTCTATAGATTCCGAAAACGTTCAAAAACTTTGCTTTTCCTCTCAATCAGATAGATCCATGTGTGCCGACTGAAGTCATCGATGAAGGAGACGAAATATCAACTCCCGCCAAGACTAACATTCTGTATCGGTCCCCATACATCCAAATGTATTAGATGAATCTTGTTACGGCTCCGGTTTCTTTCGGTGGGGAATGGAAGGCGGTGTTGCTTCCCGAGTTTGCAGGCTTCACAAATTTGGGCCTTCCGGCCACTAAATTTTGGCAATCCAAATACAACCTGTTTTGATTGCAAGTCCTGGAGCCTTCGGTAATTGAGGTGGCCAATCCGCTTGTGCCACAAGTCTATATCTGACTCGACATTCTGCCCTTTTGCGAACAAAGCGGTGCCTAGGTCGTTGTTGTCGAGGATGAACATCCTCCCTTCTTGGCGCCCTTGCACAGTGATCTAGCCCTCTTCCTCGATGAAGCACCCGAGGTGCGTAAACCGCACCTACATCCCCTGGTTGACGATTTGTCTAACTGACACCAGGTTCTTCGTGATTGTCGAAACATGCAACACGTTCATGAGCTTCCCTCTCTACTCGACATGGCTGAGAGGAACTTCTCCAACACGCTCAATCGAGTGAGGAGTGTCGTCTCTGGTTTCGACAACTCCCGGTTGTTCAAGTTTTTCCAGATATGTAACCACTCTTCGTGACTCTTCATATGGTTGAACACTTCGGAATCAACATACCACACTTCCTCCGATCCAGAAGTGGTTTTCTTCATCGAGTTTGCCTTCCGATCCCTCAACGTAGTGCAAGCTCTGTTGGTTCCCTTGTTCGGCCTTACCAGATCGGATTTATCCGAATCGGCGCACTTCTTCCAACACTTGCTTTCCCATGGCCCTTCTTACCACAATACCAGCATTCTGTGTTGGTCTTTCCTTGCCAGTTTCCGGCACCGCTTTGACTACCCCTGCTTGTGGAGGGTCCGGAATTGTTGTAGGCACCATCCCTATGCCTCTAATTATGTTCTTGTCGGTCGCCTCCATTGCGTGTCGACCCACCTTGTCCTCCACGCCCACGGGGACGATCCGCCTCCGTGTACAGTATCCAGCTATCTGGTTGACCCACTCGCATGGTTTTCTTCGACCATTAGCATCGATTGCAGGGTGAAGAAGGACGGTGGCTTCATTTGGGTGCAAATTGCCGTCCGGATTGGCTTGTATCATTGTGTTAGACCACCGAGGCAGATCTGGACCATCTCGTCTTCATCCACCATCACATTGATGGAGCCAAGTGTATCACAAATCTCCTTGATCTTAGTGGTGTAGTCGGTAACCGACATGTCCCATTGCCGGATATTGTTGAGCTCTTGCCGGAGCTGCAACTTCCCAGTTGTGGTACTTGTGGCGAAACTCTTCCAGAGATTTTCCTCGACCTCCTTCGGCGACTTTGCGTCTCTGATGTAGCCGAGCATCTGATCGTGCACACAGGACGCGAGGCAGTATAGCACTCTACTCACTCCTTACTCCCATGTCTGGAAGTCCTTGTGTGCGGAATCCGGCATTGCAATGTTTGCTTCTTCCACGTAACTCCCGTATCCGTGCCCCAGCAAGTACTGGTGCATTTTATACGACCAGGACGCATAGCTACTCTGGTCGAGCTTTTCTGTAGGAAGCGAGCTCTCCATGCTTCGACCCATATCTTTCTTCTCTCTTCTGTGTTTTATTGACGATTAGGGTTTGTCTGTTTTGAACAGTTCTCAACCCTAGAGCTCTGATACCATGTAATGAATCGTGTGTGGAAGCTTAGATAAACGGCTCAGCCAGATACCAACAGAACACAAAACGAAGGTTTAATGGAAAGCTTGAACACACAGGAGAGAGAGAGAGAGAGAGAGAGAGAGAGAGAGAGAGCAGAACAGCTCATTGAATATTAGGCTAGAACCCTAAACCCTAAACCACAGAAAAACATTTCTTAGGCCTAGGCTAGAACCCTCCTCAATATTAGCAACATTGAATCTTCTAAGGATGACATGGATGGTTATGTAAATGAAGCAACTATGAGCCTAACTAATTCTACACTTTGTTATGGCTATGTTTGTGAAACATTTACAACTACCATGAACTTGGGAAAATCTAGCAAAGGAGAAAAACTTAAAGAAAAGAGAATCTACCTTGTGCTCGAACCTCTAGAAGAGGTCAACAAGAAAGGCATATTTCACCTATTCGCTTACCTCTTACTAGGTTATGCTCTTGGAAACAAGTGTTCGATCCATAAAAATATTGGCACTCCAAAGAGTTTATAAATGCATTATAAATGTCAAGAATATGTTGTCGTGCCTTTTGGCACCGGATCGTTGCGTGAGTCAGGTGGAATCCGCCAAGGTTTTGGACTAGGAGGAGGAATTTGAGACGAATCTAGTTATGAATAGATTGTAAGAGAGAGAGATAGAAAACTCGTAAATCCCACGAGTATAATGTCTGAATCCTACCCTATGCATGTAACAATGTTTTAACATTTTTCTCCTTTTTCTTCATACTTATTCAATCGGGTACTCCGTGCACATTTCACATAGTGTACGAAGCACACTACGACAATGTCGAATCATTGATTACCACGTCTTTGCATGGAATGTTGGATGTAAGCTACAAAAGAATCATAAGAGTAAGATTCTCTCATCCGGTTGGGTTGTTGACATAATGGTTTAGAAGATGAGGTGTGGATGATCTTTTAGAACTTTCGGGCGATGCTATGCATTACATAATGATTGAGGAAAGGTTGGTGGAATCATTAGGGATGAAGTGGGAAATTGGGAATATGCTAAGAGGACAAAGCTAGAATACTACATTACAAATGTCAACCCTGAATGTTGGTTTCAATATAAAGCAAGAATGCCTATTGATCGTATCCAACCTTATCTCATCACCAATATGAGTAGTAATGTTCATAGAGCCCTTACATTACTTCGCACTCAATCTCACAAGTTAGGTATTGAAGTTGCATCATGGTATCAAAATGTAACGAATTTGAAGACATGTAAACTATGCAATGAAGGTATGGTAGAGGATGAATGTCACTTGCTCTTCATAGGCTCGACTTATACGTTCAAGATATGCTGACATACTAAGAGGGAGTGATAACTTAAGTGTCATACTTAAGACACCACCTAGAAGGTTGAGCTCATATGTGTATGTTTTATTCACGCATAGAGACTTTGTGCTTCAATGTATGAATACCCCTTCGTAGGAAGGAGACACATATCAAGAACACATGTATACTCTTGTCCCATAGGTCAAAACTGGCCTCTTTATGGACAATAAAAATTCTAATTCTAAATCAAAAGGCTATTGCTTAATATTCTTTTGTAAGGTTAAGAAGTTTTTCCTCAAAACCTAGACACACATGTGTGTTGTATTAGAACATTCATTTTCTATTGTTCCATAAAATTCATGTAATTTGGTTTTACTTTGCAAAGAAGAGACTAAAAACGAAAGCGAACATTTATATCATGTAGCATTCATGAAGGGATTAAACAACAACAAAATTTAAAATTGTACGAGCCCATATCACACATCTGTTATGATGATGACATGCATATGTGTACCTCCTTTCAATGCTATGAACTTGGAATGCACTCAAACTTTTATATGCATGAGTACCATGGAAGTCGTGGACATGTATTTTGAATAGGATTTTCATGTCTACATCATCCATAACCATAACTCGCCTAAGTTTTCAAAACACAAACTTCAGAATGTTCAATTGGTCTCAAAGTTCTTAATAAGTACTATTTTTCTATTTATGTCTTGTTTTGGTAGAACTTGGAACAAAGAGGATAAACAATTAAATGAATTTGTATCTACCTAATGAAAAAAAAACATGGAAGTTTGAATGTTTTCTTTTAAAACTAGATGAATTTCTATTATGTATGTAAACCATGAAATACAATTTATTAATCTGAATCTTATTAATTCGAGAGAGTAAAAATCATGTCCATTGTCTACTATTGGAGCAACTTTTGATTTACTCATATCGAATTCAAAATCATCAAGTAGTCACATTTTTTTATGTGATTAGACACACATTCTCACTATTTTGGATGTGACATGTGCACCTTTCATCAAATTTATTCCTTAAATGAACTACTAAGCATACACAATTGCCACGTATATTGAGGCTTTGATCAATTTTGTTCATTGAACATGCAAAAATCACACAATTTGGATTTTGTTCATTGTTTCACGAAGTGCCAAGGTTTTTCCAAATGAGCTTTATTGTATAATCCTTGTTTGCCAAGTTTATGACTTCACACAATTTGGACTTTGTTTGTTTCACTAAGTGTCAAGGTTTTTCCAAGTTATCTTTGTTTGTTTGCTTAGTGTATGCATTGGCAAGTGTCCAGGTTCTATACAACTTGCTTCCATGAATGTGCTCATTTTGTGCTAAGTGAACATTCTTCAAGTGTGCCCTTCACCAATTGTTTATGCTTTGTTGACTGGAGTCTTTCTTGTGTTTGCACGTTCCATGGCAAAAGGTGGATTATTTCTTAGTTTCTTTTAATTACATGCAAATTCACAATTTGTTTCTAAATAAACCCAAACACACCTCCTCATAGGTAGAATACCTCCAAGGATGAAACCAATGACGATGTTTGTTGATTTATGATCAACAAGGATAATTAGTGAACCAAGTGAGTGGTGGAAGGAGTTGTGATTACGGATTTTCTCTTGTTCTCAATCAAGGAGCACGAATCAAGGGATTCAATTCATCAATCATTATTCATTCGAGGGGCTTTTGGAAGCCAACTACAATTCTTTTCATTTGTGCATGACAGAGAGATGATATAACCAAGGAAGGCGAAACGAGGGATTTGTCGACGGTTTTTATAGCAAGGGAGATGGGTTCTTTGCATTTCTATTTTTCCAAGAAGGAGAATTTCGAAACAAGAAATGAAAGAAGAAGGAGAGGGCATTTATTATTCTTGCATTCATCATGAGAGGATAATAATAGACCCATTAAGGCAAGCTTTTTGAATTTTTGAAACCTTCCATGGTTTTTCTTCCATCATGATAAGGTAGAGATTGATTGATTGTTAGGCCTAAATATACCTTGGGTATAGGTGTCATTAAATTTAGCACTTTACTTGAAATAGAATGAGAATAATTAGTCAGTCCTCCCTCCCTTATCATTTATGTAAGAATGTACACATACTATTATATCATTAAATAGGTGAGATATTTTCTTTCCTTTTTTACGCTTGGAACTTGAGTGCCAAAATTAATCTAGTTAGACCATTATAGCACTTTCAATATACCTATCTATATATAGAGTCTTTAACACTTTACAAGTTATTACTAATTAGTATGTTAAGAAAAAATTTCACACCACACGCTAAGTAATAATAATAACACAAAATTGTTTGGAAAATAATAATAATAATAACACAAAATCTAGTTGATTACTTATCCTTTCACACATTTGGTACATTAGTGCCGAAATTAATCCAGTTAGACCATTATAGCATTAATGTTATCTATCAATAGACTTGTCGATATATAGACTGTTTTAACACATTACAACTTATAAGTACATAAGAAAGATCCTCCCACCATAATACCTTAAGTAATAATATTAATACAAAATCTAGTTGATTGCTTACTGTTCTTTTACTTTGTATTTACACATATTAAGCCAAATGGGATGTTTGTGTATGTTAGGTGAAATGGGATCTTGGATATTCCATTTCAGCAATTTATATGTCGCAAAAATTTGGCCATCGTGCTAACTAAGATATTCTTATCACTTTCAAAGGGTTTTTGGTTTAGGGGGCAGAGGTTATCCATGAACATTGCATAACTTAATATCTCAATATCTTAGGCATTGGGGTGCATTGTGCTTAGCAATATAGGATATTAGCTCAATGGTCTCCTAGGAATACCGCAGGTCCACAACACATGAGTAAGAAGACAATAAAATGGAAACTAATTGGCTTTGGATAATATCACCATTGCATATTGCAACCACCTTGTCCTTGTGCACGTTACATATTAGTAACAGAAACCGATTCTTGTTTGATGTTCTTGGACCGACTAAAGAAACCCTTTGATAGTTCTCGTCATTGCACATTATAATCGCTTTGTTCTCATAGGAGTTACCTTTATATCAACTACTCATAAACACCTAGGGATTACATTAGTGTTAACCTCACCATGATATGCAATCATGTTGTGCTCATAGCACCCCATTTGGAATCCTCTTGTCCTCATAGGAGCAAGTGTGAAATGTAGTGCCTCTTGATGCTCAAGAATTTCACCAATAAACATTGCAATCAAGAGTGTGCATTGTGATTGTGAGAGGAACGTGTGCAAGGATGTGTATTAGCATACTAGAGATAGATTCTATTATCAGCTTCGGAGGTCAAATATGACCTATGAGATTGAGACAGATTTTTCATTACATATCTTTTTTCTACTTAAATGTGAAATCGAGTAGCGAGTCAACGAAATTTACTGATATACATAAAGTTGCAATCAAGAGTATGAATTGTGATTGTGAAAGCAACATGTGCAAGTAGTGGACTCCATCGACAATGACAAACGCAAACATGGTCAAATGAAGTGCATTGCATCGGAGTGTGGCATATTCTCAAACATCTATTAAACCAAAATTGGCCTAAGAGAGAGAGAGAGAGAGAGAGAGAGAGAGACTTGACACAGATTTCTCAATACATCTAAATTTATATTTAAGTCTTTCTTAATGTATAGTAGCAAATGTTGGTAATAATGATTATAGTTTTACATCCTATGTTTCTAGATGAATTTCACTCACACATGGACCACCAAAAAGCTCATGGCAAGGAGTGAAAAGAGAGAGCATCATGTGAAATTTCCTTCCAAAAGCCAAATAATGGACATGATAAATAAATAAATATATGTATGATAAAAATCATATAATCGGTGATCGGCGAGGCCTGCTCTTCCTTCGATTCGTATGTACACAAGCGAACGAGCCCTGTGGGGATTTATGTAATGATTCCGACATAATCCTTAGCTTCTTCACCTCGGAATCGGAAAGGTCTTTTCCTCTGCTTGATGATGAAACCCATGCAAATTCTTCATGATGTATTGAACTTGATGAAGTTGGGGTGCTCGCCATTACTTCAAGCACGGTGTTCGGAGACAACTGTTCCACCTCTTCTTCCTCTTCCATTATGCCCATGGTGATTTTATCCGGCCCAGCCAAAGCTCTCGCTACCTTTGTCTTGATCCTAATGCTTGGGTTCGCGGATGGAGATGTAAAGCAATAATCCCTAGAGCCATTGCTTATAGGTAAAGGTAAATCATCCGAGCTTTCTATTTGCAATGTGTCGTTTGCACTACTTGCATTAATGATGGTTTGCAAGCCTCCATCATGCCTCATCATCGCCTCTACCTGCGTTAATATCAAAATTTCAAAATTCAATCGATCACAATGTTTTTTTGCACTTTGAATCTAGTGGGAAAACTAAAATTTATTTACATGATACAACATTGTGAATTCTCGATTCAAGTTTTAGAAGAGAAATTTACAAGTTTCCATTTAAGTATGGCAACATTACAGATATCATTCATCAAGCAATGTTTGCACACTCAAAATCGAAGTTTCATTCAAGGAAGCAAAACATTGGGGACGAATATTTGCTCTTAACTAATGAGACAACATTGCAATTCTAACTCTTTTCTAGAATGTTCCGGGAAGTTCTACGGTCATGGAGCATTCTAGGGATTTCTAGAATGTTCTAGGAAGTTGTAGGGTTTGAACATCGATGAGATTATATTAGTTATGGCCTACATAATTAACACAATTCAGCATCTATTGGCTCAAATTGGATCCACAACATCAATGAGATTATATTAGTTATGACCTACATCATTAACACAATTCAGCATCTATTGGCTCAAATTGGATCCACAATTACAATCCCAATTAATGTACATGGATGTTGTCTTAGGGATTGGTTGACATCCATACACAACAATCATATTATCCACTAACAATTACAATCATCTCAACGATCAACAAATAATAGGTTAACGTGGTTTACAACCATCATAACAAAAACAAATCAACGATTCTTGAGATCCGATGAAATTTATGTCATCAATGTACCTTGCATCCCATGGAACAATACTTGTAGGGATCCTGCAAGCTCCTGTCGCAATACTCACAAAGGTTTCCTGGTCCTTTGATGGGACGAGGTTGGGGCCTGGGGTTTAAGAACACGACTTTGGCACTATTGATGATATACGGCTGCAATTGCGGCAAAATGCACATAATGTTATGTAAAAATCACACAAAATTCGCAGAAATTCGGTATTATGCGAGAGAAGATTAAATGTTATTCATTCACGAGACATCAGAACACTTAAGGCAGAGTATTGCCCAAAGAGGTGTTATAATATGTAGCCAATTCCATGGAATTCGTCTATTATGACACCTCTTTGGTCAATCAGTGTCCATGGAATTGCGTAACTCTGCCGTAGTGTTCCGATGTCTCATGAATAGTCTATACTAATGCTATCAATATGGATCTAATTTAAACCTGAATAGATCATACAACACATAAAAACATTTGATATGAGAAATCCTTACTTGGACATGAGCGCAATCGATGAGCTCCTGGATGTCTTCGATTCGAATAACATCATGATAGACATATCGTCGTATCTACAGGAGGAAAATTAAAAAACCCTTTGATTACTAACTACTTATATTAGCACATAATGATAAGCTTAATCATAATCAGTGTAATGATAAGCTTAATCATAATCAGTGTAATGATAAGCTTAATCATAATCAGTATAATCATATGCTTAATCATAATCAGTATAATCATATGCTTAATCATAATCAGTATAATCATATGCTTAATCATAATCAGTATAATCATATGCTTAATCATAATCAGTATAATCATATGTTTAATCATAATCAGTATAATCATATGCCTAATCATAATCAGTATAATCATATGCTCAATCATAATCAGTATAATCATAAGCTTAATCATAATCAATATGATCATAAGCTTAATCATAATCAATATAATTATAAGCTCAATCATAATCAATATGATCATAAGCTTAATCATAATCAATATATATATATACATAATTATTTGTAATTACCTGGAGTAGCTTGTGATGGTGGCTATGGGTGGAGATGCAGTGTTGGCAAATAGCTAGTTCACAATCCAAGCAGAAGATATTCCTCTCGTTCTTCTTAGCCGATGAGTGGCCTCCATTACTACATGCCGTGAAGAACTTCGTCTCTGACAGCAATGCCTGCAGCCATGATGGCTTCTTCCTTCTCCTCCTCCTCTTCTTCTTCATCTTCTTCTCGTTCTCATCATACATTTCATGATTCATCTCATATAATCCAACCTGCTTGACGGATTATCCACACCCCATCCACTTTGTTAAATAAGATTTTGATTAGATCCGTCAATTAGATGAAGCCATACAATAATTACTCAACTAGATTACTTCATCCTCAATAAATTGATTTGAGTACTTTCGAATCTTTTTTGTAAATAAAATGATTCAATTACTCAGTTCCATGGATAGATTACCAAATTCATCAACCAAATGGATACAGATTCTTCAATTAACTGGATATATTACAAAATTCATCTACCAAATGGATAGCGATTCTTCAATTAGCTGGATAAATTACCAAATTCATCAACCGAAATGGATTAACCAGATTCATTGACTGGACCAGTACATTGGGTTAATAATTTAAGTGAATTAACCAGATAACTACCTTGTATCGACTAGGCAAAAAATCAATATATTATTAGATCAATTTAGCTACATTGATAATTTAGATTGATAAACCGGATTCACAAGCTAGATTTAATCGGGATTAATCAAGTGAATCCGGACAATTATGTCCAAAAGCAAGAGAATTGAAGAGAAACAGGGGATCGACCAACCATTGGTAGATACGATCGAATCGAATCGAGGCGAGGCGAGGCGAGGCGAGCGTGCGTTGGGGAGCTTAATCTGGTTAAAACAAATAGGGGAAGGGGGATTTAGGGTGTGAAATCTAAGGAGAAAGAAACGTATATTGAAGGCAGAGATAGAGATAGATAGGTCTATGGCTATGGCTATGGCTATGGGCTATGGGCTATGGCTAAGAAACAGAGCCTGTACAGAACAGAGTAGTGTGGTATAGAGGAAGATGGAGAAGGGAGGAGAGGAAGTAAAAGGAGCCGATAGAGATGGCCAATGAATCTGAGCCGTTCATCTGTGGAGATCCCACGGCTCTCTGCCTTCTCCCTCCTCCCTTTAAAACAGGGCTTACTAAAATTAAAACTTCCGCCCCAAAAACAAACAAAACGAGAAAATATAAAAATAAAAACAATATTTTTTCTTTTACTTGCGGTCTAATTTAATTTATTTAATTACAAAATTTCATTTAATTTAATTTATATAATTCCCGTTTTATTAGAAAAATCTAAATTAAACATTCACAAAAAAAAAATGAAAATAAAACTGAAGTCCCGATTTATTTTAAAATCTAAATAAATATTCACAAAAATAAAAATAAAAGTGTTCTCCCATTTTGTTAGAAAAGATAAATAAACATTCACAAAAATAAATAAAAAAGGAACAAAATTCTCAGTTTTTCCATTTAATATTATCAGAATTTAGTGGTTTCTTTATTTATTTACTCGTTTGCTATATTATTTTATAGTTATTTATTTATTTATTTATCTATTTGTTTGATGTTTATTTATTCATTTGATTATTTCTTCTTCTTTTTTATTAGTCTCTCTGTTTTATTAAAATGATTAAATTTAGGGGGGGGGGGTTAAATTTTTTGCTGTTTTTTTATTTACTTTATAATTGTCCATTAGATTTAGCGGGAGAGGGCTTATTTAATGCTCTTTTTTGGCTTCTTTTTTTCTATAATAGCCTAAAAGAAAACAAACAAATTTGGATGGATGGAGTTTTGAGGCATGGGGTCAATTTTTGCAAAACAAACCCAACCAAACCACCACAAATTTTTGCATTCAAAGTTGTTAGCAACAAGTTTTCACTCTCTTCTCTTCCTTCTATTGTGAGCCCCTAGTTTTTTTAACCCCACACAAATTCCCTACCCGAAGTTTCATAAGTCTTCTTAGCTCTCTACATCTTTACCATATGACATTTTGAACATGGGGAGGGAGGGGGGGGTACTTGTCTATATCAATATGCACAACATGGAGTACTCACAGTCAAGTGCATTTTGGGAAATCATCTTTCAATATTTATCAGCTATTCTAATTTTCCCTCAGGCGCTCCTGAAAGGCTCACACAACAAGGGGGATGAATGCGGTTATAAACACCAAATCCAAACTTCTCATAAACGTGTTCGAGAACTTGTCGGCATTCTTCGACTGCCTTTGATCGCTATCATTCACGTAACACTTTGGCATATACTTAATAATAAGTAGGAATAGAGGGAACAACTCTATCCTTGACAATAGCCAATATACAATTTGTAAAACGATTTATGTGCGGAAGCATATGCTAAAGACAAAGTACACGGTCGGTTATCAAGAAGTGTAACAGTTAGGTAACACAGGGAATGTAAGGGAGAGAGATTGAGTGTCCAGATAGACAAAAATTCTATTACAACATGCTCAATACATACAATGTGCTCGTGCACACTATTTATACAAGTCCCCAAATGACTGACATAAGTACTGTCAAGTACTTCAATGCTCATAAAAGAGCATCTAGCACTAATTGCCTTCATTGTTGTGACATTGTCGCGAAATTTCGCGCACATGTGTTACTTGGGCGGGACCACGGGGGTCTTGGACTAGGGCGTACTCAAGGGATAGAGAAGACCCGAGGTTTGCTTTACGACAACACTACTTCTCGACCCCTTCCCGAGAAAGGTCTCGTTGCCCTTTGTTTTGTGAGGCCGGTGGCTCTCGTTGATCAAGACTCGTCGACCTTCCGAGATCACCACACGAGCCAAGTGACCAAACGGGTACAAGAAAGATGAGCACGCAACATGAACGCACAAGGGGACGATAACACAAACATGAATGTCCGTACGTCTTTATGAGGAGGAGAGGTGCATGGGCACGCCCAAACGCTCCCACATCACAAGACGTCGAACGTACGAGGAAGACACAAAACACATGCACAAAATGCTCGTACGCCTTTATGAGGAGGAGAGGTGCATGGGCAAGCCCGAACGGTCCCCTCGTCACAAGACGGCTGAACGTACAAGGAAGACACAAAACACACACACAAATGCTCGTACGCCTTTATGAGGAGGAGAGGTGCATGGGCAAGCCCGAACGGTCTCCTCGTCACAAGACGGCCGAACGTACAAGAAAGACACAAACACACGCACAAAATGCTCGTACGCCTTTATGAGGAGGAGAGGTGCATGGGCAAGCCCGAACGGTCCCCTCGTCACAAGACGGCCGAACGTACAAGGAAGACACAAACACACACACAAATGCTCGTACGCCTTTATGAGGAGGAGAGGTGCATGGGCAAGCCCGAACAGTCCCCTCGTCACAAGACGGTCGAACGTACAAGAAAGACACAAACACACGCACAAAATGCTCGTACGCCTTTATGAGGAGGAGAGGTGCATGGGCAAGCCCGAACGGTCCCCTCGTCACAAGACGGCCAAACGTACAAGGAAGACACGAATAAAGAAAGAAGGAGAGAAAGAAACACGAATGATATCAACCAAAGAGATAAATACGTGTTCGATTCCAACGCAAGAGAACCCTTTATAAAATAGGGTTTTGTTTACAATGGCAACTTATAGTTAACCACAAGCTCAATCAAAACATAAATATTAAATGCCCTTAGAGACAAAAGCAAATCCGAACACGGCGAAGATGAACACACGAGCACCACCAAAATGTCAATCCCAACGAACCACGACCACCCGAACGGCGAGCACACGGGCTCGCAACGACGAACAAGGCGGAGCAACATTGAACCAACGAAGCTTGGGCTCACGAGCACTTCAAGTGCCGACGCGAAGAAGACAAGCACGTGTCGATGGGGGGGGATGAAGGGGTATGAGATGAAGAGAAGTGATGAATAAGGAGATGAAGAGCTTCGAAGGAAAATTGGCGATAGTCTCCTCCTCCCAAAATGTCCTCCTCAATGAGCCCCCCTCGACCTCCTTTTATAGGAAAAAAAAACAAGGGGGGGTCGCCAAATTTGTCTTCAATGAAAAAGGAATAAAATTCCTTAAATTACATTGCACTATAAGACTAGATTCAAACCATGCACCTCTAGCTAGTAATCAATGTAACTATCCACTAGCCCACTAACTCTCTCTTATACAATGTATAATTCTATCTCTACAGTAGACATTCGGTTAAGTGCGCACTTTGAACGCAAGGAAGAAGTGCGCACTTAAACGAGCTGTGCACTTAGGGGTTTTCTGAAACATTTTAGGGTTTTTTGGAAATGTTTAGGGTTTTCTGAAATATTTTCCTTTTGTATGCTAATCATACAATTCTTGATAAGGAAAGTGATAAATTTATGTGATAAATTGACCTAAAATGTTTCTAGTTCCACCATACATACTCTTTAATTTCTTTCTCTCAAACATTTTAGGGTTTTTTGAAATATTTTTCCTTCTGTATGCTAATCATACAATTCTTGATAAGAAAAGTGATCAATTAACGTGTTAAATAGACCTAAAATGTTTCTAGTTTCACCATACACACTCTTCAATTTCTTTCTCGATTCTAGATTTTGCCTTCAGTATTTGTCTTTTTGCTACATCTAAGAAATACATCCATTATGCAACAAACCTAATGAGCTTCCTTGGATGCATCATGTGATGGGATTTTTTCTTGCGTTTTCTTCCTAATGGCGGCAGGTTTGAGGAATTGAAGTACAGATGGAGGAGACAAGAAAAGAGAGAGGGGGAGCAACAGATAAATCACCGACTGCAACTTTTGTCATCTAAACAAGATGCACAGAAAGAGAGAGGGAGGGAGAGAGGCTTTCTTCATGCAAGAAAAGAGCACACACAGATGTGATACAGGCACACACAGAAAGAGAAGGAGAACAAATGGATATGTTGCACGTGGAGAAGGAGAGCTCGCGTTCACGGCCAATTGCTACAAAACTTGACTATTCACGATCATCAAGATTTGTTTTCCATTCTTTGCTTATGTTCTTTAAGCAAGAATCAAAATCATAGATAGGTAATCGTATAACACACACACACACACACACACACACACACATGTAGAACACATGACACACATGACATACCCACAGAAACTCCTTTCATTGTTTTCTTAATGTTTGGACTCTCTCTCGTTACCATAGCACTTCTTGGTTCCTGTGTGACTAAACTTGTGGGATGACCTTGTAATCGTAAACACACACATAGACATACCCACAAAAGCTCCTTTCGTTGTTTTTTGAATGTTTGGAACATAGTTTTAACTTGGTTTGATGTAATTTCGTCATGAAACAATGTAAATTTTTTTATCTGGATTTTGACCACTATAAAAAAAGCGCACTTAATAGAATGGTGCACTTATGTGGGCACACACTTAACCGAATGTCTACTGTATAGATTTATAGCCTGTCTCCCCTCTACCTTTTATCTCTCCTCTCTCTTACTTTTTGCACGAGCTTCTATACCTCCTTTTCACCCTTTCTTTTCCTTTTTATTTTGCATATGCACAATTAATCGCTTTTGTGTGCACACACATTGCACATGCACATTTTTGACCCCCCTTTCGCCGGTTTTTCCCACCCTCGAGCACGCCACATCACGACAATGTTCCGGATTGGCCGTCACAACCGCTTCATCTACATGGTCAATACATACAATGTGCTCGTGCACACTATTTATACAAGTCCCCAAAGGACTGACAGAAGTACTATCAAGTACTTCAATGCTCATAAAAGAGCATATGGCACTAATTGCCTTCATTGTTGTGACGTTCCGAATTGGCTGCCACAACCGCTCCGTCATCTGTCCAGAGCTTAGGTTTATCAGCCTAAGTGGGCCTAGACAACTGGATCGATTCCGGTTTGACCTACTGGCTAATCCAGTCGGTCCGGCCCGTGTTGAGCTTGCTCGCTCAACACTCCCCCTCAAGCTCAACTTGAGGTCGGCTCCTTGTGTCAGCTTCAACCGGTCCATGCATTCAGCTCCTCTTGGCATCCTCACGCCTAGCTTGCGCTCCTCGTCTAGTCCAGTCCTGCGACCCCCTTGGTTCAAAGCTCCTCGACCCCTACATTCGGTACGTCTGCTCTTTAGGTCCTTCTCCACTCGCTCACTTTCGCTGCATTCGCGCCCCTCACCCGTCAGCTCCTCTATATCAATTGCCTCCTTGTCAGCTTGACCTTTATATGATTCGTCTTGTCCAAATCAAACTCCTCGACCGAATCGGTTGACTCTGATTCGTTTTCTACCTTGTCTGAATCGGCTATCCCCGATTCACCTTCTGGCCTTTGACCACATTTGCCCATGTCCTGGTCATGGACTTCTTGTTCAAGTTGGCTCTACCCTTCTTGGCGATGCCACTTGCCTTGCCTTTTTTTACTTTGACTTCCCCTTTATCGGTTGGCTCCGACTCTGACTCGTTCTTTTGGCCACTCCCCTTGCATTTGTCCTCGGCTTCTTCAGCCGTCCCAAAATCGAATTCGTCATTTGATTCGGCCTTCCGGACGTCATCTCTCTCCTCTCTCTCGTTCTCACTCCTCCCCCTCAAGTTCGGCATGACATTGTCGAGATGTTGCAAACCAAGCATGCTCGAAAAGTATCGCAACTTATCTAGGCCGAGAGGTTTGGTGAAGATATCGGCAACCTGTCGATCGGTCGGAACATACACAAGTTCGACTTCACCGGAGAGAACTCACTCACGGACAAAATGATAGTGCACCTCAATGTGCTTTGTCCAGGCGTGGAAGACAGGGTTCTTCGCAAGTTGGATTTTGTTGAGGTTGTCACAATATATCATTGTCGCCGGAGAGGACTCACTCACGGACAAAATGATAGTGCACCTCAATGTGCTTTGTCTAGGCGTGGAAGACAGGGTTCTTCGCAAGTTGGATTTTGTTGAGGTTGTTGCAGTATATCATTGTCGGTTCAGACACCTCCATATTCAGATCCTTCAAGAGCCTCTTGAGCCATATGGCCTCGCATGTTGCGATAGCCACTCCTCGATATTCGGCCTCGGTGCTCGACAGTGCCACTGTTGGATGCTTCTTGCTGCTCCATGTGATCGCCGCACTTCACAAAGAAAATGTATATCCGGAAGTTGATTGACAATCGCCAACATTTCTAGCCTAGTCGGTATCCATGTAGTTGATAAGCTTTTTGGTTACACCTGCCCGATATAGAAACGTCCTGTCCTTCGGTGCCGCTCACATATCACAATATTCAATGCACGCACCGAAGGTGCTCGACCGTCAGTTGCAACATAAACTAACTGATCAAGCCGACTGGATAACTAAGATCCGGATGGGTGATGGTCAGGTAGATAAGGCTTTCGAAAATCCGTTGGAACTGTGTCGGGTCACACGCCGTTCTCGGTTCGGGGCAAAGCTTCACATTTCAATCTAGCGGAGTCGAGACGGATTTGCAATCCATCATTCTGAATTTGAAGAGCATACTCAGCACATAATGTCGTTGGATGATCAGTATGCCTTTGCGGTTGTAGATCACCTCGATCCCAAAGAAGTAATGAACGTCCCCCAGATCCTTCATGTCGAATGATGCGGTTAGCTGAGACTTCACGTGACCGATTTCTTCCAGGTTGGCGTCGGCGATGACGACATCATCGACATATAGCAAAATGCTTACTGGCCCATTCCGACCCGGCCAATCAATAGTGAAAAGTCCAATTTCGATGGACCAAACCCCATCCGATGCAGTTGCTACGTGATCTTCGTATTCCAGGCACGCGTGGCTTGTTTTAGTCTGTAGAGAAACTTATTCAGTCGGAAAATAGCCGACGTGTTCAATCTGAACTGGAATCTAGGAGGCTACACCATGTATACTTGTTCCTCAAGCTCTCCTTGTAGGAACACATTCTTCATGTCCATTTGGTGCAAGTGTCCTCCCTTCGCCGCGGCTACCGCTAACAAGACACACACGATCATCATCTTTGCAACTGATGCAAACGTCTCATCGTAATCAATGCCGAGTTGCTATGCGTAGCCCTTGGCCACCACTCGGGCCTTGTATCAGTTGATGGAACCATCGGCGTTATATTTAACTTTGTATACCCACCGGCATCCGATCGGCTTTACACCCTTGGGGGCGCCAACCAAGTCCCACGTCTCCATAGCAGCACGCCAGTTCGCGTCCTTCGCCGCTTCTACATAGCTCTCTGGCTCACACACCTCTGCCACCTTTGCCATATACGCATAATGATGTGCCATATAGTCATTGTATCTGTACCAAACTACAGGGTTCTTCTGGAGGGTTGATTGGCGCAGTTTCTACTTTGCCGATTTCATGGTCCTCTTGGACGATCCGACCTCATCTTCGGAGGTCCATCTTCGATGCTCCTGACTGTGTTGGATTCATTTTGATCCGATGCATCGGCCTCTGTGTCGTACTCCAGCATCTTTATATTCCCCTTCTCCTTGCACGTATAACGTCTCCTCATTTTCTAGCGCGGGGAGTGCACGTTCGAGTCTCCACTACTCGTCGTCTCCTCATCTGATTAGTCATTCCGACTTAGTCTCTCATTCAGCCCACTTAGCCGGAATGAGATCAAACTCTCCTCTTGAGTTCTGATTTCTTCTTTCTCATTGGCCGCATCTCCAACAATCGGCTCGGAGTCTTCGAGAGTTGGAGGTGGAAGGGAGTACCAAGACGCAGATTTGTCAAAGACGACATCGCGGCTCACCCACACTTGCTTCGTCCAAGGGTTGTAACACTTGTACCCCTTTCGCTCGTGCGAATAGTCAACCAAGATACATTTCTTAGCCTTGGTATCTAGCTTCATCCGCTTCTCGTCCGACACATGCACATAACCAATGTTGCCGAACACCCTAAGGTGTCCCAAATTCGGCTTGCGCCCGAAATACAGCTCATGCGAATACCCACTTAGGGTTTAGGCAAGTTCCACTAAACTCTGCCTCACTCTCTCACATGCACTCTCGCATCTCTTCCTACTCTTTGTTACTCTCTCTTCTACACACAACTACACAAGCTCTAACTCACATCGTAAACATAATGTTTGCCCTAGGTGTATTTATACTCATACACAATATGGGCTATTTACAAATGTAGTTGTTATTATTATTATATATAATATATATAATAATTAATCAACCCAAACTTGTCGGTCTTATCTTCGACCATCCAGTCGGCCCGACTTGCCAGCCTTGCCTTAATCTTGAGGCATCCATCCAATAGAATCGACTACCATAGTCGACTCTCTATCTCCTTCAAAACCAGTCAACAACCCTATCGCCTCGTTGGTCGATCCAACAGACCATCCTGTATTCGGCTTGTCAATTCGACTGCCAACTTCTTCCTTGACTTCGAT
The DNA here is from genome assembly GCF_043228905.1 of Azolla caroliniana. Classification (NCBI taxonomy): domain Eukaryota; kingdom Viridiplantae; phylum Streptophyta; class Polypodiopsida; order Salviniales; family Salviniaceae; genus Azolla; species Azolla caroliniana. The sequence goes on along the minus strand of NW_028230449.1, from coordinate 13,750,165 downwards.
TGTCGACTTCTCCCATAGAAGTGACAAATTCCTAACACCCTTTTTGTCTGACATGGTTGAGCGGTACATCAGCCACGTGTTTGATGGAGTGCACGGTGTTGTCGCTGGTCTCAACAACTCCTGGCTAGTCCAGTTTTTCCAAGCTCGAGAGCCATTCAACATGGTTCGTCATGTGATTTGACGCTCCGGAATCAACGTACCAAACCTCCTCCTGCTTTGTGGTCTGTGCACCCTTGCACAGGAGACCTATATATACCTCATTGTAGGCATTTTTGTATTTGATGATGCTAATTTAATATAGAGTCAATCGTCCCCCATCTTGTGTTGTTCATAAGTGTAACTTCTTCTCTCTCTTCCTCTCACACACATATCACATAATCTTCCGCATAGCTTATTCACATAATTAGGTACTAATTAACCCATAATTATTTACCTAATTCTTAACATAGATAGTATCATAGCATGTGGTTTAGAAAATCCACTAAGCCCATCCAACTCCATGATTGTGTGATCCAGACGCCGACGACAAAATCCGGCTATCGGTTATCGTAGTGCCGCTACGTAGCACGTTGTCGTGAAGAAAACCGTCCCTTGGCGCAATCGGTGCATAGCGCGCATGAACCAGCTCTTCACGTGTGCGCGCCCTTAATGTATATAGTAGGGGGTTAAGTACAAAGGCATATCCGGGTAGTTAGATTCGGTAGGTGGGGAGTAAATGAGGGAGACGGCTCCCTTCTTGAAGCTATAAAGGAGAGGGAGATGCAGGGAGAAAGTATCGCGCATTAAGGAGGACGAAGTGCTGCTGGACCGGAACCAAACGCTTCTCCTCTGTTCGTTCTCCATCACTCTTCTCTGCAGGGTTTCGGGAGGCTCGCGCTGTTTCGAGGAACGCCCGTGTGCTTTCGGCAGCTCCTCCACCCTTTTCTCCTTTCGTGCGCAGACGAGCAGGCATCGGCATCTGTTCGCCGGTCTGCTCAGTTGTCGCCGCTCGCGTGCTCTGTTGTGTATTTGATATTCGTTAATATACAAACACTTGTGTCTCCCCGTCTCTGTGTCCATTCGCGTCTTCTGTGTTGAGGGGCCGTGCTCCTGTGTTTCTTACTCATACGTGACAGGGCGTCTCTCTCTCTCTCATTCCCCTTCTATCACCTGCTCTTCAGTCCAAGACCCCGGTGGTCAAGCCTCGTTTCTCCACGCACGCGCGTAGTAACGTGATATATTTGGTGAACCCGACGTGAAACAGGCGGCAGAGGAGCAGAAGATGAGGGGGTCGGATCCTGTAGAGGCCATGGCTTCGGCCGTGGACTGGATAGTGAGCTCGCGCGAGGGCACCAGCGCCCTTGACAGGGCTATTGAGACGATCGTCAGTATGATCGGCCGGTTCAGTGGAAAGGATGCCACGAGTTATTTGGCGTCCTACCGGGCGGAGATGTTGATGAGGGATATTCCGGAAGAGAGGCGTCTTGCCAGATTCCCTCGAGTGGCGATGTCGGGCATCCATGCGGAGGTGCTCGAGGTCCGGGCGGAGAGCCAGACCTGGGAGGAGTTCGAAGGACGGCTCCTGGAGAAATATGGGTTGGATGACGCGCTTCGACTTTCGAAGCGGAGCTTCATGGAGTGGGTGGAGTCCCCCAACAAAGGAAGAAATGTGTCGGTACTCCTCCGGGATTTTGAGGAACGCTTTGCGCGCCTTTCGGCGCTCGATCGGACCATTCTGGACACAAGTCGTGTCGTGCTGTTTGTCAAATCGGTTGACGCTCGGGATCGGGGGCAAGTTGGCTCCTTACTGGAAACCGAAGACGGGCTGACGACCGACTGGGCTGCAGTAAAGAGAGTTTGCGGCCGTTTTGACAAACGGTGGGAGTGGGCTAGTCCGGGCGTCAAAGCGCTAGTCCGGGCGTGCGAAGGACAGGTCGGGAACTGGCCACGACTGTTACCCTATGCCTTGTGGGCGGACCGGACAACGCACAGCTCGGTAACAGGGTTCATGCCGTCAGAGCTCATGTTTGGACAGAAGCCGATCATGCCGATGGAACGAGCGATCTCCTCTTGGGCGACAGTCGACTGGAGAGACGAGATGGGTCGGGAAGAACTGCTAGCGGCGCGTATATGGCAGCTCGAGCGAAGGCCAGAGGACGTGGCACGAGCGGCGGAGAGACTTCGGACGGCGAGGATGAAGAACAAAGCCCGGTTCGACCGAACGCACCGGCTCCGGCCAAAGAAAATCGAGGAAGGCGACTGGGTGCTAGTCTACGACAGCAGTCTCGACAACCAGCACCGAGCAACGCGGAAGTTTGCGAAGCGGTGGTTCAGGCCTTACGTGGTAACGAGCGCCAACGACAACGGGACGTATCACCTAGCAGAACTCGACGGTACGAGGATGGCGATGCCGGTAGCAGGGAAGCGGATCAAAGCGTTCAAGAAGCGCCACGATGACGAACCGGATCTAGGAGGCCTGGATAGCGAAGGCGAACAGTCCGAAACGGAGGACGAACCGATGGACGAAGAAACGGAACCTGGGCCGGTTTTCTCCAACCAGAACCCAATTTTGGCGCATACCGGTGGATGCGCGGTTAGGTGGGGGCGGATGTCATGAAGAAAACCGTCCCTTGGCGCAATCGGTGCATAGCGCGCGTGAACCGGCTCTTCACGTGTGCACGCCCTTAATGTATATACTAGGGGATTAAGTACAAAGGCATATCCGGGTAGTTAGATTCGGTAGGTGGGGAGTAAATGAGGGAGACGGCTCCCTTCTTGAAGCTATAAAGGAGAGGGAGATGCAGGGAGAAAGTATCGCGCATTAAGGAGGACGAAGTGCTGCTGGACCGGAACCAAACGCTTCTCCTCTGTTCGTTCTCCATCACTCTTCTCTGCAGGGTTTCGGGAGGCTCGCGCTGTTTCGAGGAACGCCCGTGTGCTTCCGGCAGCTCCTCCACCCTTTTCTCTTTTCGTGCGCAGACGAGCAAGCATCGACATCTGTTCGCCGGCCTGCT